>NC_057936.1:25110205-25227705 GCF_018555375.3 Anguilla rostrata | reverse complement strand
TGCGCTAAGCACTAGCCTCCCCTTCCCTGAGAATGACGGTTGGTTACCCTGCGCTAAGCACTAGCCTCCCCTTCCCTGAGAAGGCGCTTGGCTAGCCTGCACTCCTCACTCTCCCTTTCTTGCCTCAGACTGCAGCATCACCAAGTTCCTCAACCGCATCCTGGGCCTGGAGGTCCACAAGCAGAACTCGCTCTTCCAGTACTTCACCGACAACTTTGACTACCTGATCGAGAAGGACAAGAAAGAGGGGAAGTACGACATGGGCATTCTGGGTAAGCTGGAGCCTTTCTGCGCTGTGACCTTGTTTTAGCATGTGGGGGGAAGACTGTACCTTCCAGGGGCGTAAGGGTGTATTTCACTTTGAACGTTCAGCCTGCAGTACCACCACACATAACTTCGGATTAGTTCTGTTGCATGTTTTTATTTGACTTCTGACATTTTATGTGCAGTGCAGAAATTTACCCTTTGCCTTCTTCTCAGACCCTCTGTCAATCCCACTTAAAGAAAACTATCCCCATCATTTTCTATAACACTCTGCCTTATTGATTTGTTACACATAGAATTTTTATTTAATTTTATATGTACCACATTAATTGTTAGCCCCTGTTCCTTCCCTCCCCCCCCCCCCCCCCCCGTTCATCTCTTTAACGGACACTCCCCATCTGTTCATTGAATGTGTGAGTTTGTGGATTGAGCGTTCAGGTGAACTGCCTGCCTGTGAAGGAGCCGAAGGGTTTTTTTCCTGTGCCTGAGGCCTTATCCTCTTCCTTTTAGACCTGGCCCCGGGTAACGATGAGATCTACGAGGAGACGCAGGAGAAGTTCCTGACCGCGGGCAACCCTCAGGACGGGCAGGTGGTCCTGTACAAGGTAAGGGCTGCGGTTCAACCGCGCTCAGGAATGCGTTCGGTCTCCATCGCCTTGTGTGTCAAGAGCATGAGGCCACCACTGTATTAACACTGTTATCTGAGCACGAGGCTGATTAACACTGATGTGGCTGATTAACACTGTGCGGTCTGTGAGAGTATGGCTGATTAACACTGTGCGGTCTGTGAGAGTATGGCTGATTAACACTGTGCGGTCTGTGAGAGTATGGCTGATTAACACTGTGCGGTCTGTGAGAGTATGGCTGATTAACACTGTGCGGTCTGTGAGAGTATGGCTGATTAACACTGTGCGGTCTGTGAGAGTATGGCTGATTAACACTGTGCGGTCTGTGAGAGTATGGCTGATTAACACTGTGCGGTCTGTGAGAGTATGGCTGATTAACACTGTGCGGTCTGTGAGAAATATGGCTGATAACACTGTGCGGTCTGTGAGAGTATGGCTGATTAACACTGTGCGGTCTGTGAGAGTATGGCTGATTAACACTGTGCGGTCTGTGAGAGTATGGCTGATTAACACTGTGCGGTCTGTGAGAGTATGGCTGATTAACGCCGTGCTGCGTGTCCCGTCCCCAGATCAGCGTGGACCGGGGCATGCACTGGGACGAGGCGTACAGCAAGGCGCAGACGCTCACCGGCCCCGACGACGGCTTCTACGTCTCTCACCGGGTGAGGCTCTCTGGGGCAGGCCCCAGCACGCTGGCTTCTGCAGGGCCCTCACGTCCACACATCTCCTGCCCAGGGAGAAATGCGCTACAGCCCCTCAGTGACTGTCTGCTATAGCCTGGGTCCTTCTGAATGCCTGTTTACACCTGTAGCATTTTAGCTCAGTGTAGAGATACTGGAAACAGACATGGTTAGCTTTGGTAGTGACAGATGAAGTCTAAAAGCCTGTAACAGAAGCGTTACATTACATTTAGCAGACACTCTTATCCAGAGCGACTTACACAACTATGTGCATACTGTTTACATTGCATCCATTTGTACAGCTGGATGTGTACTGAAGCCATGCAGGTTAAGTACCTTGCTCAAGTGTATAACAACAGTGTCCAACCTGGAAATTGAACCTGTGACCTTTAGGTTACTAGACTAGCTCCTTACCCATTTTAGAAACCCTTTTTAGACTGTATGAGCAGGGTGTGCCCTATAGGGCAGTGTCTGTGCAGCCTGAGTTAACGCTGGCCTTTCGGATGTGTTCCCCAGCTGAGGGGGAACCACCCCTGCGTGCTGCTGGCCGAGCAGGGCCGGGGGAGGAACCTAATCCTCTACAAGCCCAACATCGGCAAGCAGGCCCACCCCGAGAGCCTGGACAACCTGCATCGTAGGTACCGCAAGGTGAGTCGCGCCCCCCGCGCCCCAACCCCCCAGCCTGGAGCAGAGAGCCGCCGGTTACGCATTCACACACCGTCAGAACTGAGCTGCTCTTCCAGTGAAGTCCATTTACAAGCCAACAGCCCTCGTGAAGCCAGAGCTGTTTCCATCACCTGGTCTATACTGACCCCTAGTGGTGGTAATATTTTCACACGCAGAAAGCACAAGTTCATTTACATGCAGCTGTGTACAAAGTGGCTGGAAGCAGGAGTACGTTAGTTGTGGGTAGATTGATGCTGTGTATTGCAGTCCTGTTATATATGACAGTGGCCATGGTTGTGTGTGTGTGATGGCTGTTTGTGTGAGTGATGCTGATGCTGTTCTGCCCTGCACAGGTCACACCAGAGCAGGCCAAGGACAGCTGGGAGAATCAGTTCACATTCTCCTTCAGGAAGTGCAGCCACGCTAACTGGTGAGTGTGGGAGAGGCATTGTGGTGTGTGCGTGTTTACATGTGTGTGCGTGTATGTCTACACGTGTCTACTGTTTTTTATTACATTTTTTAAAATTTTGCATAAATGTACATAAATCCTTTAGAAAAATATATGTAGATATGTCCCAGCATTCATTAGCATTATATTTCCTTATGTTATTGTGAAGCATGTTAACCCTGCTGTGTTGTTACTGTGAAGCATGTTGACACTCCTTTGTAGTGTTGTTACTGTTAAGCACATTGACCCTGCTGTGTAGTGCTATTGTGAAGCATGTTGACACTGCTGTGTTGTTACTGTGTTGTTGTTGTGGAGCGTGTTGACACTCCTGTGTTGTGTTGTGGAGCGTGTTGACACTGCTGTGTTGTGTTGTTGTTGTGAAGCATGTTGACACTGCTGTGTAGTGTTGTTGTTGTTGTGAAGCATGTTGACCCTGCTGTGTAATGTTGTTACTGTGAAGCATGTTGACCCTGCTCTGTTGTTACTGTGAAGCATGTTGACCCTGCTCTGTTGTTACTGTGAAGCATGTTGACCCTGCTCTGTTGCGTTGCCGCAGGAACGGGAAGTGCAAGCAGGTGGAGGCGGGGCACGAGTGCTGGCAGGGCATGCGTCTGCGGCAGTACCACATGCTGTGCGGCGCGCTGCTGCGCGTCTGGAAGCGCGTGGCCGACGTCGTCTCCGACGTCACCAACTCCAGCATCCTGCAGATCGTGCGGCTCAAGACCAAGGAGCACAACAAGCAAGTCGGTGAGCTCCCCCTGCGCTGCGCCGGCTCCCCCTGCTGGTCCTGGAGACACACTGCGTGTGCTGGCCTTCACTGCAGCCCACGCATTTAGATTTCAACAGGCCATTCCTTCAGTGCTCATTTGCAGTTTCCTCTCTCTCATAGTGCTAGAGGTCTTTAGTATTTGTTGTTGGAATTGTTGTCGGAGACATATAACCGTGTTTAAGTGGAGATATTCTTGAGTGACTGTTGTAATGTGCGAGTTCAACGATGGTAGAAGAGATTAGTATTCAGCTTAAATTATCAACCCAGTGAGTTTGTGACTGCTATAGGGATGTGCAGAATGGTAAATCACATTTACAGTTGCTAAGGATAGGAATCCAGTTCATCTGTCCCTATCAAAACTGAGAGCACGAGTGGCTTGAAACAGGAATCCCTCAAAATATAATGGACCCCATAATAGGGTGCCTGTGCATTATAATGGGTAGGGACCTGAGCTTGGAACCCAAAGTTGGTAGGTTTGATTCCCAGGTAAAACACTGCCATTGTACCCTTGACCAAGACACGTAACCTGAGCTGCTGTAGTATATATCCAGCTGTATAGATGGGTCTAGTTGTATAAGTGGAAGTGGCTCAGGATAGGAGTGTCTGTTAAATGGCAGTACTGCGATGTAATATCAGTACAGCACTGATTTCTCTAGGAGAGCCATGGGGTGCCTGGTTGTTGTTTTCGCCTTCAGATCCGCCCCAGTAAACTGGGTGACGGGAGTTAGTGGCGTAATCAGCCTCTTTAGGTGCTTAATTACGCACTGAGTAGCGAGAGAAGCCCAGCTGGGCCTGCAGCTCACCGGGGGGGTAAACTGTAGCGCGTCGCCGGCACACCCCTGACCGTGCCGCCCCGCCCCTTCTCTCAGGCATCAAGATCCCGGAGAACTGCGTGGCGCGGGTGCGGGAGGAGCTGGCGCAGATGAACAAGGAGGTGAAGCGGCGGCGGAGCGAGCGCGAGCAGCAGGAGCAGCGGGCGCTGGAGGCGCGCCTGGCGGAGGAGCGGGAGCGGGAGCGCCAGAGGAGGCAGGTGATCAGCCGGTTCTGCGGCGGCCAGCCCACGGTGCTGCCCGGCCTCGCCTCCTCGCTGGCGGCCTACCCCGGCCTCCCCCAGCTGGCCCCCCTGCAGAGGAGCCCTGTCGACGAGATCCTGGACCTGACCACCAGCAGCCCCTCGCCCTCCCCCGACAGCAGCGGGGCCGGGGGCCTGGGCTTGGACAGCCTCGTCGGGCCTCTAGGGGGCACCCAGGACCATTTCAGCCTGGAGTCGCTGATCTCGCAGACGGTGCTGAGCGGGCATCACCCGTCGCACCCGCAGCAGGACCTCCTGGACTTTCTGGAGAACCCCGCCCTCAGCCTTTCCTCCACCTACTCCACCTTCCCCTCCCTCACGGCCCCCACCTCCACCGTGCCCCCCATCTCCACCATCCTTCCGCCCTCCTCGTCCTCCTCCTCCTCCTCTTCCACCTCCTCCACTTCCTCCATGTTCTCGTCTGTCATGGCCCCTTCGGAACACCAAGCGAACCCCTTACCCAACGGCCACTGCAGCGCGGACCTCTTTAACGTACGAGAGGTCTTGGACAGCATGTTGCGGACCAACCCGGACCGGCAGTCTGTCATCCAGTCTCGGACACCAGACTGGGACGGCACGCCCACGTCCCATAGCCCATATGCACACACCAATTTCCTCCCCCCGCCCCTCTGAACCCGTCCCTGACGCCTGACCGCCTGACCCCCTCACCTCAGGGCCAGGGGTCACCTCAGCACTGCCTGTAGTGTGGATGTCGCTTTGAATTTCTCTTTCAGGAGTGCAAATATAGTTTGGGAATTCTTCCTTTGAGAAAATGGAAAAAGAAAAATGTCCACCTAGCCCCATGATCTCTGTAGGAGTATTTCCCTCAAACAAGAAAACTAGAACTTCTATTTCCAATTCACTTAAACGTATATATATTTGATGTTTTCCCTGAATACCTCTCAAATAATTAATCCAGTAAATGCCGTGTTTTGCAAGATATGGGGTCCTTCATATGGAGGCAGAGCTCCAGAGGTTCCCATCAATCAGAGTTTTCCCAAACTGTGTGTGCAGCCTAGGATTTGTCTGTAGATCAGACTCAAATCTGTCTGGAAATCAGACTCAGATCTGTCTGGAAATCAGATTCAGATCTGTCTGAAAATCAGACTCCTATCTATCTGGAAGTCAGACCCGTCTTTAGATCAGAGAGTCTGGCAGCAGAACACAAGAATCCATTCTTCGTTTGGGAGATGTACACCAAGCTAACTGACCAGAGACCCACGAGGTCCCAATGCCTCTAATGTTGAGAGTCTAGTTTCCAGGTTTTCATTGTTCTAATGATGTCACTGCCTCCATAGAAGTACTCCATCCCATCCAAACATCAGTCACGTTTCTGACATCACAGCTCAAAAAACCATCCCGTAAGAGTGACATATTTATGTCAGTTTGTCATGAGTATTTTCAGATTTGGGTTGAAATATTTAATATGAAATTTTATCTTTAAACTTTTCAAACTAACAAAAAGAACATATCTATTTGTACCTCAGTGTGTTTGCTGCCCCCACTCCCCCCCCCACCCAAGACCACAGCACTCCCTGCTGACCAAACAGGGCATAAGCAGGAAGGTGTGAACGGGGATCAAGAGCCATATGTAATCTTTCTCACTGGTGTTCATGCGAAGGTTCGCCACAAAGCTGTCTTTTGTGTCTTTCTCTGCGTTGCGAGGGCTTCGGCCTGCTTCAGTCGTCCTTGCTTTCGACCGGTACTGAACCGAACGCCTCGTGACCGGTGGACGGAGCGGTCGTGTGGAGGTGACGGAGCTGAAACTGGACCGCGCCTGCGGTTTCATAATGTAAGGCTCCTTTACGCAACACAGGCCCCGACGTGAGCCCCTCGAGCCATGGCGTCGACGTTTCGCCTGCGTCCCTCTCCCAGTCCAGTCCTCAGCGTAGAAACTGCACAGTCAGCTTGCGCAGGCATTTCCCCATATCTGGTTTCAATATTTTTAAAAATAATAATAATACTATAATAAAAACAGCCTACTGTTATAACAGTGCCTTCCTTTGGAACATGTTAAAAAATGCAGTCGTTCAAATACAAAGGCTTATTTATATATTTGTACTCAAGAGTAGTGCTACCATATTTATTATGATTTCTAATTTAAGTCTCTTTACTCTCCCCCACCTCCCACCCTGCCTGACGACTGTGCAGCAGGGAGTGAATTTGGACCTTTCACAAATTAGTTTAATTTTTTTTTCCCCCACCCATTATGACACATTGATGCTCGTAATGTGACTGCTCTGGATCGCTTTTACTTTTGAAATTCTCAATTCTCAGGAAAGTCTGAAATTAATTGTATTTTCCCCCTGTCCAACATTTAAACTTTTAAAAGTTTTTAAGCCTATTTGTTTCAGCCCTCCTCTTGAATTTCAGGTATCATAATGGATGAGTAGACGACATTACTGTGTTGTCACAGCACCCTAATTGGTTAACAGATGCCCAAGTTTTCTCGCTCCACTCCTGGTCAACCTTAATAAAAGCAATAAGGTCTACACGTATAAAAGCGAAAGTACTGTTTACACTCAGCAGCTGAAGGTTGAAATTTGCCTCTTGAGGGGAAAATTGGACTCTTCTTATTGCATTTTATCTTTAGTGCTGGTTGCACCTGCTGCAAATCCATAAGACGGTGTATGGAAAAGAAAAGCGAATCGGTCCTTTATGTTAGAATAAAGGCTTGTCCTCTATTGTTGTAAAGAAAAGTGGGATGAAACGCAATGTGTTGTTATTGATATTGTCCTTATTATTATTGTCACTTGTATCATTATTGTTATTTATATTTAAGGGACATTCTACCAGAAATAGTTTAGGTTAATAATTTTAGGTTGTAATCCTGTTTTTTTTTTTTTTTTTTTTTTTTAAGTTAATAATACTTTTAAAAGTTGACTAAAGGTTTTGTCAGGGACTTTTTAGAAAAAACAAAATGACTTTAAACAAAATATATCTATTGTAACCTGCCACCAAATATATTGCACTGTTCTGTACTGCTGTTCTTGTTTCCCTAGTTTCTTTTTCCTTTTTTTGCTGACTTTTAGTAGAATTATACTTATTTATGATTTAGGGGTTTTTTTCAGTGGGAGCTTCAGACTGCAGAGTGATACCAAAGTAAATCGCACCTGAAGTTTCCCGGCTGCATTCAAACCATTCTTAATCTCAGGAAGAAATCTACATAATCTATGTATCTGCGAGTCCTATTGAAATGCATAGCTACGGTTTCACTGGTAGCCATGACAACCGGGAATCACACCAACAAGGAAAAAAAAGCTTGTGCTACTTTTTTTTCATTCTGCAGTGCAAGTCTGAGAACAACATGCTGTCTTTTTTATGTTTGAGACTTGATATTTTTTGGTCGTGTCCTTCAGTGTTGTGCTTTTTTTATTATAATTTTTTTTTGGTGTGGGGGAGGGGATTTTTAGTGTGTTTATGCCTTCTTAGAGCAAAGATCAGAAGCTTTTTCTAAAAAAGGATCATTTAGTTGTTTCTTGTCTGTTTGTCTGTACGGAACAGTTTAGCTGTAGGGCTAGAGACCTGGGAACATGACAGTCCCCCCCACCAACCACCACCTGGTCCCGTCAGCTTTGTCTGCGTTACGTTGGTCTGTCCTCATGCTGCGGAACAGTGGTTCTAATCACAGCCTCCCCCGTCTTCTTTCTCCAGCGCACACTCAGTGCTCTCTCTTGTTCCTGTGGCTTCTTCACAAAGCAGTCCTGAGGAATCTGAGCTCGTTTGGTCGCCCCTAATCTTATACTCTTCTTGTACTCCTGTATAAGTACGTCTCACACTCGCGGCTTTCTGCCAAACCCAGCCCAAGTAAACCCAAAGAAAGAAATGTAGGCGTGGTGTCAGGCAGTACACGGGCGACGCCCCTTATATTGTGAAGCACATTCGACTTCACCTTTGGTGACCCCTCCCATTAGTGATAGCTGGCTTCAACCCTTTCCTTTCTTAAATACAGAATGAGCAACATGGCAATAAAGCCTGGGCAGATAGACAGGGAAAAGGGACAGGCTGCATTGAAGAGAAATACTTCAGAAACTACTTTTTCCACCTCAGAAACTGTCCAGTTTGTCCTTGTCTTTTTTTATCTTGCACTCGGAATGGCATAATCAGCTCTTGTTGCCTATTATGTGTAATTGTGAGATGCAAGCCTGTCATGTTCCTTTCCTTTCCCTGCATTGCATTTTATATGTTGTAGCCATCTTCCTTTTCTTCTCACCCTGACAGATAAAACAAAGTATGACATTCAAGTAATTTATTGCTAACAATGAAAAACGAAACAAACATGCTACTGATTGTATGTATTTTTTAAACAAAGGCTATTTTTTCTGTAAAACTGTGTTTAGCACTTTTATTCTGGGTTTTGCTTTTGTTTTTCTATATATTTATAATTTAGATGGAAGTGTATATATTGTAAAAAAAATTGTGCCTTTCAACTAATTCTTTACAGATTTTCTACTCATAACAGAAGGAAGGAATATATTGTAATGCAGTCTTGACTTTGTTAACAAATAAATATTCAAAGATTGCGGAAGTGGTCTCTCTTGTTGCTTTTTCGTTGCTAATTATAGATAACCTTATAGTTCTCAGTTTTAGCATTGTGAAATAAACTAAATCTCATTAAAAACACGTTTTCAATGTACAGAAATGTGAAGTTACTCTCACTTACAAAGCACTGTCTGTAAGTCATTCATTCAAACTGGCTATATCTAGGCCTGCCATTAAGTGTTGATAACAAAATGACGCCAAGTTACTGTACTACAAACCGTATAGGCTATCTTGCCTCACAGAAAATAAAGAGGCTGTATTCTAAAGCAATGACACCCAATGCCTCCTAAATTGTTTCAAGTCATTGAATTTATTATTCAAAAATACCTACTCTTCAAAGAGTGCGACAACTATTTTTGTCAGTAGATGGCGCTGCTGTATATAATTACAAACAAGTGTTTCATTTGTAGAACTACCGATCGTGTTATTACACTGATGAAGTGTTATGCGTGACTTAGTCCCTGTGTGCAGCTATATTTCTGATTTCCCGGGACACTTCTTGTATATTAAAAATGACTAAACTTTAATTCTGTTGGCTTAACCCTGCGCGCCTTACTGTCTCTCCTACCTGTTACAATGCCATAATGGTTGCTCGCTCCTCCCCCTACCTCCCCGCCCTACCTTCTCAGGTAGGTTCTCCCACATTATGATCCGTGGTTGGCAAGGAAATGCAAATCACAAATTCCTGACGTCCTAAAGTGCTACCAAAAGGCGACGGCTGAACGGTCGCGTATACATGTTTCACTTTTCGTGAACTTTTGAGTTATTCAGTCTCCTGTCGTACAATACAGGTAAGTCTCGATTTTATCGACTTTTCGTGAAGTGGCTACTATAAAGTGTAGGCTC
Source organism: Anguilla rostrata (assembly GCF_018555375.3). Classification (NCBI taxonomy): domain Eukaryota; kingdom Metazoa; phylum Chordata; class Actinopteri; order Anguilliformes; family Anguillidae; genus Anguilla; species Anguilla rostrata. Next base: position 25,217,792 of record NC_057936.1, on the reverse strand, counting down.
CAACGCATCGTAATCTCTTTGTTAACTTTTGTGTCCATTTCATGTTAGACTGTTCACCTGTCGTTCCCACGGGAAACGGGTAATTGTTAGATCTCAAATTGCATTCAAGATATTTTGTGGCTACACTTTTTTGTGCTGCTTTATGGGCATTGGATTAAGGAACGGAGATGTGAGCACGCGCTAATAAATCGCCCAAAACACGGTCCATATTAGTCTGTATCTCTGACATTACACGCATATACACAATTGTAGGTAGTTTCGAATAGATTTTAGTCTTTGTTTCGATATTACGTAGGCTAAGTGGTTAATTTCCGTGAAACTGTGTGCACATTGATGTGGCCTGATAGCCAATAGGTGTGCAGTTATTTACCGAAGCTGTATACTCATATTCATAGAGACCTTTAGATTTAAAAAAAGTGTTACCCAATGCACATTTTTTGAGAACATTACAATGAAATGGCTGCTGTGCGTGTTGTCATTAATGAATGTGTATAGGCGATGTTTTCTGTGGTAATTTAGGTTGATTTTTTGTGTTTGTTTTACCTGGCCTGAGACAGCGAACGCGATCGAGCAATGGTGTCTATGAAAGTACAGTGGTGGATTTTTAACCTCATGCGAAAGGTCATTCACACAATAACCATTTAGAACTTCACTTATTTGCCCTGTGTTTCTAATAGTTTAATTAAAATGGCATAAACTGGTCCATATTTGTCCAGAAAAGTGTTCCCACCCATTCAGGTGGCTTTTAACATGCTCTGAGTATGGTACGTTTTATGACGTTGGCATGTGTGGGTGGACAGGGTCGACAGAGGCAGGGCAGTGTGTGTGTGTGTGTGTGTGAGAGAGAGAGAGAGCAGGTGACCAGAGAGAAGGGGCTAGTGTGAAAGGGAGAGGTGTGTTGTGTCACTGATCGCATAGCTCCGTCGGCTCGTCGTACTGGTTCGGTCACACTGCAGGTTTCTGCCTGTCAGTATCGCTGCAGTTTCGACACACATCGTTCCAAATTGCTCTGCCTTTCTTACCTCGTCGTTTGCTCCTTGGGAGTCTGAATTGACGACGAAGTGGAAATGTTTGCACAGGAGAATTGAACGCACCTTTCCAAACGTTTCGTTTTATGTTCTTCTACCAGTAAACTTCCTTTCGTCATGGATTTGCCATTTGCCGTTGTACATCGAAGGACATTTGTTAAAGGTGGCTGTTTTTTCAGCTTTGAAATTGAGGAACCGAAAGTTATATTTTCATGTGTGCGATGTATTGAAATGTAAATTAGTCAACATTTAAATTAGTCAACAGCATTCTAAGACCCGCCCTGTAAGTGGTCATAAAACATTGAGTGAAAGACAATCGGAAGCAGGTAGGTTAGTGTACAGAGCTTCACGCAGAGCCTGTGCATCAGTCTAGCGTTGAGGCCATTTGACATGCTGTCCTGTCCTTCTCTCACAAGAAGGATATTATTCTTTCAGTGAAACTGTGCTCATAGGGATTATCATGCACCTAGCTATATTGGCAGTGGTTTAAAGCAGAGAGACAGGTGCAGATGTCCTATGGCGTATAGCAAGGAGGAAGTAAGCGCATGTCTGGCCGCATCTCAGTAGCAAAGCTTGGTGTCGTTTGCAGAACTTGGAGTGTCAGTAGGCCCTACATATCTGTAATTGACCTGGTGTGATTGCTGATATTAAGTTGCTGTTGCTCTTCATGCATTAAGAGATGCAGAAGAGTAAGGAAACCAGAAAACAAACTAAAAAAAGGTTTGTTTCACAGTGCCCTCAGGGAATGCTGTAGTTTCTTGATATAAACTATAAGTTTGTGTCTCTGGACCCTCTGGCACCACGCTCATTTGTTTTAGTCACTTCTAAACTCCGGTCAGGTGCAGCACACTTTGAGCCCAGACTCAGACCAATTAATGGTGATTCATGATGTTTCTGTCCAGAGCGCTGTTGTTTTTCTGGAAGCTGAATGAAAACAGCATTGTGTTCACTTCTTTCAAAGGTTACCGATTGCTCTAATGCGGTTCCTTTTTTAGAATATTACAGGGAAAACACTGTAGTACTTTGACCGTTGTACCCTCTGCACAGTGCATTCCACAACCATCGGGAAGTTGCCTATCATGAGAAAGTTAAATGCGTTGCTAATTGCAGGGGAGTACAGTAAGTACCCTGGACATTTTTGAAACCCAATCTCTCCATGGTATGAGCTGTGTGTATGTACCAGTATGAGTGTATAGATGTATATTTGAACTGAAAGCAGTCCTCATTGAGAGATGAAGGAGTAAAGGGGACGGGAGACGACTGACAGAACATGCACGCATTTGCCTGTGCCTTGGGCCTTGTGCGTATCAGTGTTTACTGAGTTTCAGCCTATCCTTGTCTGACTCCCTCAGCAAGGCAAGGCCTCCTCATTTGAAACCGTTGCAGTGCAGTCAGCAAGGTGAACAGAGCTCGTAAATTATTTAGCCGTGTAGAGAATGAGTCTCTCCGTAACCAAGGAGGCTCGCATTACTAATCCATTCCCCAGCTCCACGCCCCCATCAGCGGCTTTATGGAGAAGTGTTTACCCCGGTGAATGTTTTCATGTGCCCGGCCAAAAACAGTTAAGTTACCGCTTGTATTTTGGATGTGTACCGAACACTGTTATGTGTATATGGTGTCAACATGTCAGTTAATAAGTCGACTTTAGAAAGTCATTTGTACATTTGTATTTAATTGGCTAGTTAGCCGCAGGAACCAAAAGATCACAGAAGACACTTCTCTTAGTGTCCTGTCACCTGTACTTTGTGAGGAGGTATCAGTGATGGTGGCCTGCAGAGATAAGGTGTAGTGAAGAGGCTGTTCACTGAGCACAAGTATGTCACCCAGGCTAGAGGTGACTCATATCCTGGCTAAGTATGATGCACTGAGAAATTGCAGCTTGATTCCTCACCGAAGGAAAACTTGACAGCTCAAACACAGATACTAATGACTAATGCTGACGTCAGGAGAGCGAGAGTTTCTGATGCTTTGTTGTAGGCTTTTCTTGAATAATATTCATATTGAGTTTTTTTTTTTTTTTTTTTTTTTAACTTTCCTTATGGGAAAAAAATGCCTCCATCAGAATTTGCTGATAGACATGGCACATGCAATTTTCTCAGGATTCACAATCTGAAATCACGTTTTTTAAAGCTGCATTTTAAATCACACCGGTGGCAGAGCAATATTGATGCCTCTCCCATCTAAATCCACTGTCTGGTGCCGCTGGGTGCTGTGTCATCATCGGTTGCAGGTCTAAGGGCTTCCACAGTGTGGCACTATATAACTAGAGGGACGAGATCAAACCTCTGCATTCTGTACAAAGCATTTCCTGGCTTTCAATATGCAGGCAGCGCCTGTTACTTTTAACTACTTGACCTTAATCTCTCTGTCAATGATTAGTTCAAATGATTGGAACTGATAAGCAAGCCTGAAACTCTGGAGGCCTTTGGTTTAGCAAAGTTAGCGATTTATGCTGAACAGAGTAATGACCATGCCCCACTCTGGACTCGCTGTTCATAACAGCAAGTGCTATATCACCAAACATCCATGTTTTTTATCATATACATTATATGCCTTTGTTCACTGAAGGGCAGCCGCTCGTGGTGTGTCTAGTTTTATCTTATTGCGTTGTAGGCTTGCCCACATGTAAATCAGCTCCAGCTCCAATGCCTGGCAACACAAGGCAATAGAAAGTGTTTTCAGACTGGGAGGGGCTGAGGGTTGGGCTTGCGGTTCTCCCAGGTGGGGCTTCTGCTAGGTGTTTTTCTCTAACAGAAGCAGGATAGTCAGATCCTCTCATTAGCTAACAAGAGTTACCTCCCATATGTGTATAATTGGGGGGGCCGTGGCTTTTAGAAACCTCTTTGTGTACCTTACACAGGATGGGCTCGGGTTTCTAACCCCGTGGCTGTTTGTTTTATGATGTAAACGGTGATGGATAACAAAAAGCAGCCTGGGTTTTTTGTGAAAGGCCTCAGGCACGTGTTTTAAAAAAAATATATATATAAAGGCCTAATCTCCTTTTAGAATGGCAGTGAGGTTCAGCAATGTGGTGAGTACTTGTCTATACATACAGTTTTGCTTTATTTTGATTTGCAGTATCCATTGCGTTGAAGCACCTGGGCGGTCTGTATGTTACCGTGCTAAGACTAGTAGTGTAGAATTTGTTTAGTCGGTTTTAAAAGTTGATTTATCTCATTAAAGGCTGTGAACGGAAGTACTCTGTCAGCTGTAGTGTTGCTACTTTAAATGCACTTTGAAATCAGAACAGAAAGCACTTCATGGGGATATTAAGACTGTCTGGCGGAGGGCTGTGGTTTGCCTTTACTTTCTGGGAACAGGTGGACTTCCTCATCTTGCTCTATCCCTATGGAAATCAGGGCCCGCGTCTCCCTGGGTTACGGAGCTGAGAGTAGCTCGGTGTGAGTGAACGGGGTGGGCTGCTAGCTCCCCGCTGCGTGCGCCTGCTGCAGTCGCTCTGCCCTCTGAAACGGGAGGCTGAATGCTGCCGTGCTCTCAGGGAGATGAAGTGGACGAGGTGTTTCCGCTTCAGGGGTTCATTGGGCTGGATCTTCAGTCCAGAGCTGACTGCTGTTTGCTGTGTTTCTGAACATTCTGGGGTGATGTCACCGGTGGCTTTGGTAGTGCAGTCCTGCATGCCAGGTCTCTGAGTGATGCATTGTAGTTGCTTTATTTTACCATGCCTTCGACAGGCCTTTCCGAATGAAGCGTTGGAGATGACTAGGGCTTAATTTCCAAACTAATGCTTTGAAGAGAAGGTTTTTTAGAATGTTTTTTTTCTTCAATATTTTAAGCCAGCATTCTAGAACTCCACTGCTTTCAGTTACCAGTAGTGATTTGTTACATCAGCGTTAGAATGTTCAGCAGTTAAGAACATTCTAATCACATGCGCAATCTCAAGTCTTAAAGGGTTAAACACGTCCCCTATTGGCTTTTGTGCTGTGTCAGCACTGCGGAAGAAATGGGTTAAAAAGGCCATGAGGTAATGCAGTGATACTGTCCCCAGGCTGAAGATAAGTCCCTAAAAGTGAAAGGCTGCTGTTTATTTTACCCATCTGTTTGTTCCTTACATATCTGAAGGTGTTTCAGATCAGACACTGTCGGAAAGATAAATATGCCCAAAATGCAAATATTTGTACTTGCATGTAAAACCTGTGATTTTTTACAGAGAGCAGATAGTTAACCCTCCTTATTTATTTCTTAACTTTATTCAGACAGGGGGAAAGAAGAAAGGGTTAGAGATGGGGAGGGGAATCTCAGTACAGATGTCGTGGTGCTGTGGTGGGGGGATCAATCCCCAAGCGCACAAGGGGATTAGTGAAAGGGTTAAAATTCAGCTGCTCTATGGACTGGGCCACACATCTCATCCTGATAGCATTAGCTTCTAAGTTTAGCTCCATTGTGTCTGTTATACAGGCCTTCAAATCGGTCCACCTGCATCACTGAGCCTGCATGAGCTAAAACCTTTCACGGCTGTTGTAACCGGCTCTGTTCCTGGAGATCTACCGCACTGTGGCTTTTCATATCAACCCTAATTTGGCACATCTGATTCTAGTAGCTAGCGGCGCAATGAGATCTCTAGCTGCTAAATGAGGTGTGTTTTGTTAAGGGTTGGAGTGAAAACCTACAGGACGGTAGGTTTCCAGGAACAGGGATTGGTCACCGCTGCTTTACGCTGCCTGTGGAGCCTTCCCTTGGTGCCCCACACCTTCACAAACAGACACACCTGCTGTTCTGACTCACAGGCAGGAATTCTGAAGAATAGGAGCTGCTTTTCTAGCAGCACAGGAGGGAGGGCTTGGTTTTGAGTAGCAGTATCCCTGGAAGTAAACAGCTAATATTTGTTTTGTTTTTTTGTTGCAATTTGGCTCCTGTTCCTATGTGATAAAGGCTAACCGAGGACTGCTGTACGTTCAGCCTTTATCTTTTTCACCTTATGCTGTCGGAGGAGATGGTAACAGATGGTAAATTCCAACTAATAAACGGTTCTGTTTAGTGCTTTGATTTACAGCGAGGAATCACTACTCGTACGTCAGGAATGAGCTCGTATTCATCTTGTCTGTGACTGCCGTAATTCAGCCCTTTCATCGCCACCAGAGGCGGGGTCTGGCACCCTGTCCATCATGTTTCCAGCAGCCAGCTACTCCACCTCTAATCTATCATCAGCCAGCGTTGGTGATGTCACACATTCACTTACAGTATCATCAGTTGGCAGCCAATGCTGACATTTGGAGGTCTCAATCAGTTTCCCCCAGTTGATGATTTAATGTACTGAGCACAACCGCGATTACCCTGTGGCAGGACCAGACTGGCTCACTGCCAGCTACCAGTGTTGCCACACAGCTGATGCACCTTACCTGACTGAACGTGACTCAGCCATTAGTCTATGTTTGCCGGAAGTCGGTACTTTAAATAGCCCAACGAATAGTCAAAGAGCAAATTGACCAGGCTGGAGGATTTGTCTGAAAAAGACCGAGTTGGATGATTTGTGCTGTTTTATTTCTGGTGACCAGCATTGCAGCAGTCTTATTGGGGTTCTGAGTTGCGAATGTTTAAATCTAACTTTGGACCACAGACTAAAGAAATAAAACAAGAGACAAAAGTCCAACACTGGGTAACGTGTGTCACATTTATTGAAATAGTGTCTTTTCACTTTCTTACTTTTTACTTTCTTTGAATATAGCACCTTGTCAAAGTTAATTACAGTTTGTATAAATGACAAATTTTGTGGTAAAACAATTTGTTCAAGTGAAGCCTAATTCCTCTGCAATTGAAGCCTAATCTCCTCTCAACTGAAATTTCCAGCTGCATCTCTCTTTGCTGAAATGTTGTTCATCAGTTTCAGGGCACCTGGAGTTGTATTTGCTGTGTCTGAAATGAGCACCCTGAGCTGCTGTTTATTCTGTGTTCTGTAGTGTCTCAGAATACAGAGAACAGCAGTCACTGCTCACCTAACTCAGCCGCTGATCAAAGTGAATATAGAAACACCCCCTGATGTATTACTGGCAATGATAATGAAAGTGATAATGAGACTAAAATGATTTTTAAATTGTTTGTTTTTTTTTTTTTCATTAGTACCACTGAAAATATGTCAATGAGAAGTCAAAAATGTCCTGCTGGAATTAGTCTGAATTAGCTGGGTGAATTATACATTTTCATTGATTATTGTTTATTGATTGTAATCCTATGGACTAACAACTGCAATCTGGCGAGATTACGGACCATGGGTTTGTCCACTATTATGGCCGCAAAGCATGGATTTTTATTTTTATTTGTTTCTTGCGTTTGCTTCCCCCCCCCCCCCCCACCCACCCAAGATGGATGCCGCCCTTGTCACCTGTAGGCAGCCAGTTCAAACAGTGTCAGTCAGTGGCCTTGGCACAGTCAGTCACAGTTCAGTCCAAGCTGTTGGTTGCATCACTATACTAAGCACATGGTCACAAGAGGAGGCACCGTTCTGTGGGCCAAATTGGGCCCTGTTTTACAGTAATCAGCTGCAGACTGTGCAATAAAATATTACAGCCCATTATTTGGAATCCGGGGTTCAACAGCTGCTTCTTTAAGCTGTCTGTGTGCTGTGTGCTGCGTTTTTAAGTTTGAACTGTGTTGAAGTTTAACTGAGGGGTTAAAAGCTAATCCTGCTGCAACTGGACTATTTCCCTCCTGGCCTCTGCTCTGTACTGTTTTCTGGTCAAATGTTATGAGTACTGAATTTTAAAATGGAGTTTTCCTCCCAGCCACCCCCCCTCCCCCCCCCGTATTTTACTACAGAGCACATACATGGTTTCTCTTGTCCTTTCACTGGTCTCCTACAATGCAGCATTCATGTGTGGAATGTCTGCTGGATTCCTGAAGCACAACCAGGTTGAACTTTCTCGTTGAGAGAGCCCAGGCCCCGCCCCTGGCGTCATCTAACTCTTCCGCAGAAACTCAATCTCACGGCATCACAGAGATGTTCTGGGACTTTGCTGTGGTGCAGCCCTTACCCCAAATAACACTTTTTAAAAATTTAAAAAGGTGGGGGGGACCCTTTTCAGATGTTCACCTCACCTGTTTCATTTCGGTCAGTTGTATGAAGGGGCCTGCAGTTTTTTAATATTCCAGCATTGTTGAAATGTACAGTGCAGCAGCAGCCTGTTGTGCAGTGCCTCTGTAGCGTGTCACTCGGGACGGCGTCTGTTTTTATCTGCGCTGGCACGCTTCCTGTTGGAGTCGTTGTGTTCAGGTGACTCGCTGGCTGCTGGTGTGGCTGTTTGCCGTCCTCTACGCCTAGCTTCCCTATTTGGAGAGGTTCGTCTCGCTGGACTTGTTTCGTGAAAACATGTTGCATCACAGTGAGGAAGCTGTTCTGCAGTTCAGCAGAACTGCGTGTTTTAGCGCCAGGCGAAGGCGTACCGTCCGGTAGGGAATACCAGAGACGGTGAAAGTATGAAGAACATGCAACTGAGCCGCCTGTCCGGCGGACAGCAGCGTACGGGTTCAGTTTGCCATCTGCGTTGGTGTCGAATGTCAGCGTTGAGACTGCACCGTAGAACTCTCCGGAGAGCTGGGTAAGAGCCTGTCACAGCTGTGGCTGCCTGCAGGCTCCGCCCCCCCTTACCTGTAAGACTGGAATGATGCAGGTGAGAACATGCTTGGTAACAATCCTCTTTGAGTCCCACTTCCCTTTTCTCTTCAGACGGCTTATAGAGTAGCGTAGGGGCCATTTCTCTCTCCAGCAGGCCAGGCCAACTCGCGAAACCGATGACGTTGGTCTGATATTATTATTGGGTACTTATCCTCTACCGTGTGTGGGCTTTTGAGACAGGTTCCCTGGTTTTAATCAACCATATGAAGCTTTTAATTGTCAACTCTTCTGCTTGTGTTTCAGAAAGCAGACATGGAGGAAATGACCATATGGGAGCAGCATACTGTTACGCTGATCAAGGTAAGTCGAGAGGCCCGGTTTGGGTGACGGTGGCTCGTGTTATAGTGGGCCGGCACACGGCTGAGTGGTTTTATGGGAAAGTTTGTTCTTTTTTTGTTTGGCGAGGAGCGGAATCCGTCGTATACTGATGGACGGCTTTGTCGAAGCGACGTTGCGAAATGTCGCTCTGTCGGGGAGCAGCTTTGGTGTCCGTTTTCACGATCCAAAGTCCAGTAGTTTGAGATGTTTTTGAGAGACACGCCCTGCGCTCCAGAGCCACGAGCCACGAGACCGTGAACGAGGCTGATGGAATGTGCTCTCTCTCTCTCTCTCTTCCTCTCTCTCTCCCCCCCCTCTCTCTTCCTCTCTTTCTCTCCCTCGCAGGATCCCAAGGTGGGCTTTGGGTTCGCCATTTCCGGAGGCAGGGACAAGCCCAGCCCAGATGCCGGTGACACGATCGTGGTTTCGGACGTGGTGCGGAATGGGCCTGCCGCAGGGAGGTTACAGTAAGTCAGACTCCGCCCCCCCCCCCCACCTCCCCGTCTCATGCCTTAAAAATAAACAATCGCACACCCACACCTTTCTGATCCTTGCCAGTCACTACACACACACCTACACACTTTCCACTTACCTTCTGGGAATGTTAGTGCCTGGTTCTACCTGGTTCCCTCAGACGGGGTTGAGTCTTTCAATCAGTATTAAAAGATAAGTCCGTGATGGCTTTATTTGTTTTGCTTTAACTCCAGGCTCTAACCCTAGCCAAATCTGCACACCTGTCAGCCACTCCCGCTAGCATGTGGCGACCGTTCAGCCATGCACAAACTCACCTCGTTCTTCTCCGCTCCAAAACAGAATCCGGGATCAAGTTGCCATGGTGAATGGTGTTTCCATGGAAAATGTCACCTCTGGGTTCACCATTCAGCACCTCAAGACCTGTGGCAAGACCGCAAACATTGTGAGTTCATGAAAACACTGAGAAATACACCATCTTTTCTCATAAGGCAGTGCAAATCTCCAACTAGGTGGCAAGCGCCTTGTGGGGTTTTATTTATGTGTCTTAATTAGGTAAACATGTAACTCCTGTTCCCATCAGTTCACTAGTTGTTACCAGTGGAATAACTGTGGTTCTGTGTAACTGGACCATTGGTCAGAATTTGTTCATCTAGCATATGGTAGCAAGTGACTGCTTTTCATAGGTTCTGTTTCACACAGTAATGGTAATAGTGGTATTCGTGGTGATTAGAGTGTGATTGTGGTGGTCTGAGTGATGTAGTGAGTGCGTGTTTGAGTGTTGTAGTGTGTGTGTGTGTGTGTGTGTGAGTGAGTTTGAGTTTGAGTGTAGTAGTGACTGTGAATGTGGTGGTTTGAGAGTTGTAGTGAGTGTGTGTGAGTGAGTCTGATGGTTTGAGTGTTGTAGTGAGTGTGTGTGTATGAGTGTTTGACGGTTGTAGTGAGTGTGTGTGTGTGAGTCTGATGGTTTGAGTGTTGTAGTGAGTGTGTGTGTATGAGTGTTTGAGTGTTGTAGTGAGTGTGTGTGTATGTATGAGTGAGTGTGAGTGAATGTTTGAGAGTTGTAGTGAGTGTGTGTGTGAGTCTGATGGTTTGAGTGTTGTAGTGAGTGTGTGTGTATGAGTGTTTGAGTGAGTGAGTGTGTGGTTTGAGTGTTGTAGTGAGTGTGTGTGTATGAGTGTTTGAGTGTTGTAGTGAGTGTGTAAGTGTGAATGAGTGAGTGCGAGTGAATGTTTGAGAGCTGTAGTGTGTGTGAGTCTGACGCCCTGACCGCTCGCCCCTCTCAGACGGTGAAGAGGCCTCGTAAGATCCAGCTCCCCTCGAGCACGCGGCCCGTGCGCTCGGCCTCCCAGTCCAACCTGCTGAGCGACGAGCCGCCGCCGGGGAGGAGGCAGCGCCGCGCGTCCGACTCCGGCAGCGACCCCTACGGCCGCCGCCGCCGCCACAGCCGCAGCTCCACCCCCGACCGCAACGGCCACGACCTGCCCATCATGTCCGGCTTCAAGCGGCTGCCCAAGCAGGAGGGCCCGAGCCGGCCCGTCAAAGCCACGCTGCTGAAGAAGAACCTGACGGACGGTAAGGGGCGGCGGCCGCGGCTCGCCAGCGCCCCGAGCGAAAGGGCGACCGGTCCCCTCTTTTTGCCCGGGGAGGGGAACGGAATTTGTTTACTGCAGGACTGCTTGAGCCGCACGGGAGAAACGCAAATGGCGCAGGTCCTGCGTCACCGCAGTGGCTGTGGGAGCTTTGCATCCCATTGTGTGGCCCATGTAGAAATTTCCTTAAGCGGTGAATCTGAACACTCGGCACCACGCGTACTCATACGCTGGGCTTCAGCGCTCACTCAGCTGGACTGTAGTGTTCCTTTCTGTGTGCACGCTCGCATACTAGACTGTAGTGTTCTTTTCTGTGTGCACGCTCGCATACTAGACTGTAGTGTTCTTTTCTGTGTGCACGCTCGCATACTAGACTGTAGTGTTCTTTTCTGTGTGCACGCTCGCATGCTGGACTGTAGTGTTCCTTTCTGTGTGCATGCTCGCATGCTAGACTGTAGTGTTCCTTTCTGTGTGCACGCTCGCATGCTAGACTGTAGTGTTCCTTTCTGTGTGCACGCTCGCATACTAGACTGTAGTGTTCTTTTCTGTGTGCACGCTCGCATACTAGACTGTAGTGTTCTTTTCTGTGTGCACGCTCGCATGCTGGACTGTAGTGTTCCTTTCTGTGTGCATGCTCGCATGCTAGACTGTAGTGTTCCTTTCTGTGTGCACGCTCGCATGCTAGACTGTAGTGTTCCTTTCTGTGTGCACGCTCGCATACTAGACTGTAGTGTTCTTTTCTGTGTGCATGCTCGCATGTAGACTGTAGTGTTCCTTCTGTGTGCACGTGCATGCTAGACTGTAGTGTTCCTTTCTGTGTGCACGCTCGCATGCTAGACTGTAGTGTTCCTTTCTGTGTGCACGCTCGCATGCTAGACTGTAGTGTTCCTTTCTGTGTGCACGCTCGCATGCTAGACTGTAGTGTTCTTTTCTGTGTGCATGCTCGCATGCTAGACTGTAGTGTTCCTTTCTGTGTGCACACTCGCATGCTAGACTGTAGTGTTGATGGAAAAGGCTTTGTGTGTGCACGCTCGCATGCTTTGCGGCTAACGTTTCGTTTTAATTCCGCCCTCAGAGTACGGACTCAAGCTGGGCAGCCAGATTTTCATCAAACACATGACCGATAGCGGCCTGGCAGCCAAGGAGGGCACCTTAGAAGAGGGAGACCTCGTTCTCAAGGTGAGTGACCGCTCTTTAAGCAAAAGGGCTTTCGATGGTGTTGAAAAAGAGCATCGAGCTCTGAATTGCTGTGCAGGAAAGCAAGCAGATGGTTACTTTCAGTTCTCTGAAAAAATGAACAGTCTGTACACCACAGCTGGATACAGTCATTTTTTAATACAACTGGATTACGTCACGGTGTGCAAGACTGTTTATTTTTTCATTGATTTATCTTTTGAGGTTCCAGCCCCCGTGCAAGAAAGCTTTTCATTAGTCTGAGTTGAGCATGCTGTCCTGCTGTGCTTTCAGTTCTTCTTCACTATGGTGGTCGTTTGCTAATGTTGCATTTTGCTATGAGTGTTAACTCGAACCTCTATTCTCAATGCGGCTCAGATCAATGGCATGACCACTGAGAACCTCTCCCTGCTGGAGACCAAGCACCTGGTGGAGAAGTCCAGGGGCAAGCTTACCATGCTGGTCCTGAGAGACGACAGGAAGTTCCTGGTCAGCATCCCTGAGGTGACTGACAGCGCCCCCAACAGCGAGGAGGAGAAACATGGAAACAGCAGCTCGGAGCTCGAGGGTGAGGGTTAACAGAGAAGCAAACAGGAGATCAGCGAGATGTCTCAATGTATCATCAGCTTTTCTGGCTCTCAGTCCTAGAGGGCTGCAGGTTCTGCTGGTTTTTTTTGTATGTTCCTGTGATTAAGCATTTAAGTCACTGATTGGCTAAAGAGTCCACACACCCTGTTTCGATGGCCGAGACTGGCCACTGCTCAGAATGAAACCGCAGTAAGCTGCCAGGGCTGTGGCCCTCCAGGACTGGAGCTTGGGGCCCGTGTTGTACAGCTGCTGAATCACACATGAGTTTGACACATTTGTGCTCCTGTACTCCCTCAACGGTCTTATTTTTCTTCTTCAGACATTTCTGATTTGGAGTCGGAGCTCCACGCTTCCACCCGGGACCGAGCCTCCAGGGAACGACGCCCGCGCAAGTAAGCTCACCTGAACAAGACACACACATACTCACACACACATGCATGTACGAAAGTACACACACACACATACGCACTCACACACATTTGTGCACACACACATATTCACACGCATTCACACACACACATACGGCACCAGGCTAACTCCACTTGCGCACTGGTGTCTGAAGATGCTAACCCTCACCCTCACCCTCCTTCACTGCAGACACCATCGAGCAGAAGCTGCTCTTCCCTCCAAGGCTCGTGACTCTCCACCATTGCGCTCCACTCTGACCCGGCCCCCCACTCATTCCCAGCCCCCCCGCAGAGGTGAGTCCAGCAGAGGGAGGGGGGAGGCCAACCCGGGGGGAGGCCAGCCCAGCAGCTTTAGCACACTAGTTTAGCATATAGTCTGTACAACTGAGTAAAAAACCAAATGGAATAAGCTGAATGGAATCTGCTAGTTCATAAACTTCTTCTTCCTTTCTTTCAAAATGTCTGTGTCCACACTAGCATAAAACACTGTTTATACCCGAGGTATAAAAATCCTGCTGTTTGTTATGACCTCACTTCCTGTGTCATTCTTCATGCTCTGCGCCTCTTACCTCAGATCCTCTTATCAGCTGTTGAGTTGTACTGCAGTGCAGAGTTGGAAGGGAAAGTAGGCGGGAGTAAATGAGAATAAGAACGTCTGATTGGCTCTTAATATGGACGACAGTCATCGATGCCTCAGGAACAGCCATGGAGGTTAAAGTGAGTGACTGAATTTTGGAGCGTACCTGTTCTGTTTTTGTCGCAGCTCCTTCAGATTCGGACTCCGACCGCAGTCCCTCACCCCGCCCGAGCCGAGACACTCTTGATCACAAGAGCAAATACGGGTAAGATGTTTCATCACAGGGAGATCAGGCGGTGTAGTCAGGAGGAGGAAAGACAGGGAACCTCATGTGCAAATCCGTCATGTAGCCAGGAGTTCAAACGCTCTCCACACCACTGTTTTTACTGTGATCTCATCTGTAAGCCTCTCTGCTTTTACCCTGTCTGAATTAAGTCAAATAAACATATATATATATATATATATATATATATATATATATATATATATATATATATACTAAATTTAAAAAACAAATTAATAAAAATGCTTTATAATTTTTGGCAGACGTGGCGGTTTTTCTGCAGAAAATGCTTTTTTTCTAAATATTCTCACTTCTTATGGAAAAGCCTAGGTTTCTTAGAATTTAGACTGTAATTATGGGATAATGGTTATAACATAATATAAATATGTTTGTAATAATATTGGTACATTGCATTGCATTTTGTGCGGTACTGAGGTATACTGGATTTTGACAGAAAGTTCTATTTTTTTCCCAGAACCCTCTCTGGCATCGCCTTGCCCAACCCGCGATCCTCTCCCATATCCCACAGCCTGGAGGCGGCGCACTGGGCTCCCCCCCGCCCCTCCTCCACCGCCTCGCGACCGCGGAAAGGTAAGGGGACAGGCCCGCTAACAGTCTGACCGCCAGGCGGCGTGTGTCTGTGCTGGGGAGCAGGAGGAGAAGGGCTCTTGGCTCATGTTTTGGAAGTGAGCCAGACCGCTTGGAGGGGGTCTCTCACTGCACCCGTGCTGATTTTGTCTGCTGTCTCCTTGCAGCCGTTTCGGAGTCTGACTCGGACCGGAGTGCCTCGCCCCCGCCTCGACGGGACAGCCCCAAATCGGACAACCATTCGAGATACAGGTGCAGAGAATGGGGGAATGGGGAGCGGAGACACTCAAAGGGCTTGAACTGGAGGCAGAATTAAAAAGAACCAAATAACTCACTTTTCCTGTGTTTAAGGCATTTGTCATGTGTGTTAAACACATTTGTCCCGTTTGTTTAATACATTTGTCCCGTGCCCATTTCTCTCTCTCTTCCCCAGAGTCCTGCCCGACCTGCCCCATCCAGGGCTCCGTGCCTCCCCACTCCCTCTGCGGCAAGACTCGCCCCGTCGAGGCCCCTCCCCTATGAGAGCCCAGCCTATCGGTGAGCCCCCGCGCCCTCGCAAGTAAAACAGTGTGTGCTGTCTGACGGGCCAGGGGTTTCAGTACCATCCATTGCATTACATTATGGCCTTTTAACAGACGCTCTGATCCAGAGTGACCTAACATAACTTCCAGCCCAGAACAGCAGTTTCCTTAACAGTGCTGCAGCCGAATGTGCGTTTCTCATATACAGTATGTGAGCCTCCAGGACCAGACCTGCTGGACGGGTATCCCACAAAGAAAGACGTCCGAAACAAAGCACACATTATATATAGTACTTCCCCAAATCAGGGGAAACATCAGCAATCATTCTAATTCCCAACCAGAGCCTACTGAACCAAACTGCTATTGAATGCATTATCCTGGACCCATTCCAGTTTGCACCTGTAGGAAGGCACAGGCCCGTATTCACAAAGCATCTCTGATCAGGAGCGCTGACCTAGGATGAATTTGGCCTTTGACTCAAAAGTGAATAAGGGTTGGATGTGGAGGGCGGCATGGTGGTGCAGTGTGTAGCACTGTCGCCTCGCAGCAAGAAGGTCCTGGGTTCAAGGTTTCTGTGTGGAGTTCTGCATGTTCTCCCTGTGTCTGCGTGGGTTTCCTCTGGGTGCTCCGTTTGCTTCCCACAGTCCAAAGACATACATGGGAGTGTGTGAGTGAATGGTGTGTGTGCCCTGCGATTGGTGATCGGCCTCTCGCCCAGTGCACACTGGGATAGGCTCCAGCACCCCCACAACTCTGACCAGGAATAGGCAGGTATTGATAATAGATGGATGGAGGAATGGATGGATGGATGTGGACAAAAGAAGCCTGATCCTAGATCAGCACTCCTACCCAGAGGCGCTTTGTGAATACAAGCTGTGGTGTTGTCTGCTACCGCAACCGTGAATCAGATACACACACACACACACACACACACACACACACACGGACACACGTGGCTCCCATTTCCTCATCTCATTTGCTTACTTTTCTTTGGCCTTCAACTCAGTTCAGGCAGACGGACTCACCGGAGAAAGGCTTGTGTACATGGGGATAAAAACACACTTACGAAACGTATTAAAGATTTCTGGTAAGACTGGAAATTTGTTTTGTGTGAGAATTCTGGGCAGTCGTCCACAGTCACAGAGGTGTGCCCTGAAGTTGTGCGTCGCTTCCGTTCTTTACCTCATACACAAACGACTACACACTACACCAGCTGTCCCTTTGAACCAATCTGAGGGTGACACAGGGTCAGTGTGTCATTTCTCTGTCAATCATTATAGAATTATAGAGAGGACATTTTCCTTCTATGAGATGGAGTGCCAGCGATTTGCTAGTTTCAGGCAGACGAAAAAGAAACAAAAGAAAATGGTTACTGATTTCAGGAACAAGCAAGAACTCCTCAGACCACTTACTGTACTGGTGCTTCATTAGATATAGTTCCTGAGTGTAAAGATTTTGCCCTTATTATTATTGACGATAAATTTTTGTCGAATGCCAATGACAGTGTGTGCTATGCAAATCCAACAGAGACTACAATTTAGGTGGAAATAAAGGAGTTTTAAAGCAGACTGAACAATGCTCACACTGTTTTTAAAAAATACCTTTGTTCGATGTGTACTGACATTCTATATCCAGTGCCAAAAGAGTCTGTTTGAAAAAACAACTATAGGAAATAATCAGCATTGGCAGTATCATCTCTTGCGCTTCCCTACCAAACATTACATCCTCTTTAGGATTACATTACTTTACAGGCATTTAGCAGATGCCTTTATCCAGAGTGACTTACACAACATTTATTTTTGCGTTGTATCCATTTATACAGCTGGATATATACTGAAGCAATGCAGCTTAAGTACCTTGCTCAAGGGTACAACAGCAGTGTCCTACCTGTGAATCGAACCTGTGACCATATTTAGGTTACTAGACCAGCTCCTTACCCATATACTACACTGCTGCCTGTTCCTTTGCAGTAGCACCTCATCATAAAGGTCATTTGGAGTGATGCATTCACTGTTGATGTGGTGCGGAATGTTGTTGTTGATACTGAAGTCCCGCCCCCCTCCTCCACAGATGACTCTGAGACCGAATCGGACGGCAGCTCCGGCCCCCCCCGCCGACAGGGCACCCCGGCCAGCCAGGACTCGAGGAGCAGATACAGGTACAGATGAAGGGAGCCCCCCCACCCCCCCGCCACACCCCCACACCCTGCTGAAAGGGGGCAGACCTCTACAAGACCTCCTGGACTGGAGAACTGAGCAGCCGATGCATGCCAGATCTTACTGCCTGCATGATCCACTGTTACGTGTTTTGTGTTCCAGTTTTATTGTTTTTTTAATTTTTTAATTTTATAATGGTCATTTTTAAAACTCATTCTCGCTCTACTTCTGTTTTTTTGTGCTGCGTTTATTTTGATAGTTGTCCTAGAGATGCTTTGTGTCTTTATTTTGCCTCTCGTTTGTATTACTTGTTTACGGAAATGTGTGCTTGTTTACCTCCTTTTGTATGCCGACCAATAAAAGGAACTGAACACATTGAGCAAGTCCCTGATTATGTGCATTAATATGAAAACCCAAAACAAATGGGGCAGTGGATTCTTTGTTCTTGAATTTGGATTGCGATAGGCTAATCTATAGCTTATATCAACCTCACACATTCAGAAGTGCTTTTTCATTTCAAATGGCCCAATCATCATAAAGGTACATATCTATATCCAAAACAAGCCCAATAATTCTGAATGTGGTTTAATTTTTAAATCATTGGGCATGAAGAATAAGCAACGGCCAAAAATCCTATCATTTTACAAATATTTTGAATATTTAAAGCAATAAAAACTGAAATTGTTTACCTCTTTTTGTGGATAAATCACATGGCAGATAGTTTAAATGTTCCACTGTAAACATGCTACAACTCTCAATTTTACTTTTGAAGTGCAGCTATTCTGCCGAAATGGAGTCTGTCCCTAGGGTTATCAGCGTGTCTTTTGTCATGTTAGAATGCCCCCACAGGCCTTGAGGGGTGAATATTTCCGTCGTTCACTGCGCGCCGCATCCTCAACCGTCTCTCTGCGCTCTTGTCTGGGGTGTGGCGTTTATCTCTTACCTGACTTCCTGTCTCTGGCTTTTTTCAGGGGGACCCTGGAGAAATCCCCCTCTGTGGAACCCCCACGATGGATCCCCCCCACAAAGGTGGTCGCTCCTCAGGGAAGGGGTGAGTTTGTGACCCCGTTTTTTAAATGTATTACTTTTTTTTAGTTAAAGTACTTTGTTTTATAGGTTAAATTGTCTTTTTAATATATCATGCTCTTATTGACATCTGTCAGATTTTTTTATTTCAGCATTTTTGTTCAAGTTCTTGTTTTTTGTGAATAAATGTCTTGTATGTTTTGCCCTCATACAAGAACATACTAGTTCCAAGATCCACAATGAGACAATAAGTCTGTAACTGTAATGCCAGAGAAGTACTAATGAGGACAATAGCAGATTAGTGCATTTATGCATATGTGTATGTATAACTTCTCCCACATTTACAGTCAGTAGTCATTATAAATCCATGTTACATTTGGAGAGATTGATGGAATAATTACAATAAGCTTAATTATTTGAAATTCCTTCGATAAAGTATTCGTTTTTATAAAGTATTTAGATGCATAAAGTATGAAGCTATTTGTCTGCATTGTATTTGAATGCTGTTCAATGATGAATGTAAATGAAAAAACATGTACTCTGATACTTCAGTATTTGACCCAGGCCTTTTCAATGCTAAACAGCTGGCTTGGTTTGGTGTAAGAAGGGCTTCCATTTCATTTCCAATAATGAAAATGGAGGCTTAATGTGAAACGTAATTGACATGTGATATCAAAAACTGGAGAGGATGAATATGACGGAGATACGCATTTGTCCAGGACGTTCAGAAACGGAGTCCGAGGCCAGCAACGACTCATTCACCAGACAAGCTACTTCAAGCAGCAGGGATTTCAGAGAGTCCGTGGAAAGAACCAGGTGAGGCCGGTGCCCAATTAGCGCGGCTAATGGCTAGCAGCTGATAGAAATGACTAACACTATAGGTGAATACAAGAATGTCAGATATGCCAGGCGAGACACACTTACACCCGATTGGTCATTAAAGGCGCAGATCGATTATAAAGGGTTATCGGCGTGACCTTTTGCATGGGTTCACTCAGCTCCCGCTGCTCACTTTTGTTGTTGACGCATTTGTAAGATTTGGGTTGCTTGTTGAGCTCCTCCCGATGCTCAGGGGAGAGATGAGTGTGGCAGATAGAAGTATGGTGCCAGACTGGTTCGTCTGCTCGATAGTGAAACAGGGTCATCTGAATTGAACCATAGCCTGCACTTTCCCCCACAGCAATGTCACAACTGAGATACCAAGCAGTACCAGCCCTAGCCTTTCAGGGGCCCAAAGCAAAATCTGATTTCGAGGCCCTTCCCACCAAACATAAATAATCTATATATTTTAGAATAATTAGAAGACCCCTAGTGGTCACAGGGTCCTAAGCAGCCACTTGTAACGCTTATTAGGTTGGGCTGGCTCTGGTACCAAGAGAAATGACTAGCGCTCCAAATAAAACCATTGATGTGCATGCCTTCAGTGACTAAGTCTGCTGTGTTGCTGTCTGGGATGGCAATGTATGCTGACTAAACTACATAAAGTGCTATGCTGTCTCTCTGAATTTAAATCCCTTACCCATTAGAGTTCTTCCTGAGATGCGCTCTTCACCCCAGTTACTGAAGCAGGACTCCCCACGAAGAGGCACAACTCCTGTCAGGCCTCCCTCTGAAGGTCAGTTGCTACTTTAAAAGCAGAATCTCTTACCTCCCTGGAGTAGTGCAGTTCTCCTTAATGTCATCTCCCAAAGCTCCTATTGGCCTCTTCATATTTGACCTTTGACAGATCCCCATCCACCATCCCCCACTGAAGTCAATGATACAGAATGGGCATTACTTGACTATAACTTTGGTATTGAATCATGTCAAGTAAAATCACGCATTGATTCTTATTCTTATATATTATGGGTATAACTGTGTTGAAAATATGACTGTAAATCCCTTAGTTTGCTAGAAAAAGGCGGGCGTTTCTCCAGTGTGGCCTATGGGGAAACTGTGAGTTGCGGTTCATTGGACGCCATATTGGTTGTTGCAACTTTTGGCTCCTCCTGCCTCTCAAGTTCCTATATATGCCCAATGGTCTCCCCCCGTGTGAAATGTGATGAAGAGAAACTCAGGTGCTCACTCTGTGTCCCTCTCTTTCAGACTCTTCAGGCTCCGAACGCGCCCCCTCTCCCCCCAGAAGATTCGAGAGCGCAGACCATGAAAGCACTCCCAGGTGGAGTGTGCCCCTCAGACATTGCTGTCACTCATTTGTGGGAGAGGTCTCTCAAACCCCATATTGGGCGGGGCTACAATGAGCTGTCAATCATTGTTCTCTCCACAGCAAAACACTCTGATTGCTTCAAATAATTAGTCACTGATGGCATGATAAGCTATCTCTGTCCCATTTTCTCTTTCTGTTTCACGTTACTACATTTGCATTCTACACATTATCCATGTCCACATGAATAGCCTCTGAAACGAAGCCTGCTGCTCTTGGAGCGCACTCACACTATGTGCTCATATGTGACTGAACAGCCTCTTTTTTGACGTTTTGACCAAAAAAAGGCCCCAAATGTTGAATTGTAACTGAATGATATCTGTACCCCTCCAGTTATTCACACTCTGTCAACGGTACTCTCCGCTCCGGGGTTTCCCTGTCAGGCAGGCCTGTGACACGCAGTAAGTAGTTTGTAAACATCCTTGGTCACATACTAGGGCGCCACCTGGTGCATAACTATGGTACTGAATTTGTTCTTCCTGATTGACTGATTTCAGCTCCCCCTGAAGAGGAGCCGCTTTACTCTTTACCTCCCGACTCCCCCACGTACATCACGAGTAACTCAGGGTGGGTTCCCTCAGTTTGTTGTGAAACTCCTCTGTTTGAATTTTTTAAATGAGCCACACTATGACCTTTTTAAACAGTTTTTTGGTTTTACATATAAACTGGAATTTTACCTGAATGGGCCCAGTGGTAATAAACACTGTGGTAAATCTGGGCGTGGTTTTCCTTCTCTCTTCCACAGGTACAGCTCGGACCAGAACAACGTGCGGTTTGTGAAGGAGGGGAGCGTGGGATTGCGGCTCGTGGGCGGGAACGATGTGGGCATCTTTGTTGGAGGAGTGCAGCCCAACAGCCCGGCCCAGCAGCAGGGCATGATAGAAGGAGATCAGATAATCAAGGTTGGCGTGATGTGAAACCCCACACACACCACACACCTGGAGCCCCTGCTCTATACTTACCTTTATTAAAACATACCACATACCGGTAAGCCCTGCTCCTCACCTGTCACTGTCGCCACGTTTTTGGTAGGTGAACAATGTGGACTTCAGCCACTTCACCCGTGAGGATGCTGCCATGTTCCTGCTCAACATCCGTACGGGCGAGCAAGTGAATGTTATCACCCAGAACAAGAAGGACAGTGAGTACAGGATGCGGAGAGAAGGGGATGCTGTGAACCTGAAGTTTTTCAGTGCTGTATCATTAATATTCATACGTGATATGGCCACCAGTATTTTTGTCTAAAGGAGGTGTAATAAATAAAGTACAGTACATTGAACATAAATATATAAGTACAGTAGAAATAGTTTATTTTACTTTTAAAAACACTCCTCTTTTGTCCCTTCTTCAGTTTACAAAAAGATTATGAAGTCGGGTCTTGGCGACTCTTTCTACATCCGCACGCACTTCGATCATGAGGCAGAGGGGCCCAAGGGCCTCAGCTTTACCCGAGGCGAGGTGTTTCGTGTGCTGGACACCATGTACCGCGGGAAGCTGGGAAACTGGCTCGCCGCGCGTATGGGGAATGATCTGCATGAGCTGGACAGGGGCACCATCCCCAACCAGTCCAGGTTCGTTGAGCTACAGTCTCATTTAATACAGGCTTCTTCAGTTAAGATGAATTTTGATGCCCAGATACTCGTTCAGCGCAACGGTTCTCTGCTCATCAGATTAACAACCCACTCCTAACTAAAAAAGGAGCTTCAGAAAAAAAGAAACCGCTTGAATTCTACCAGGCAATCACCTGCTTTTAAATTTTGTGTTAATATGTTAATCTGTGTGTTTTTGTTCCGAAAATGCATCTCCGTATTTGGAGCTCTAAAATCACAACCAATACTGCATATTCCCTACATCCTTAAATAGATGGGTTTCTGTGGCAACATAGGCTTTGCACAACACTGGTTTGTTTAATGTAAAATTTGGCTGGTGAAACAACCCTTGCATTAAGTAAAGGCTGCCTGAGCATGAATGCTTTTTGGGCTGGTACAGTTTTCTGTGATGCTAATGCTAAATGGGGCGGTGACTGTTTCGGGCACAGGGCAGAGACCTTGGCGAGCATTGAGCAAAGCCAGAGGGCCAGCGGGGCTGAGCGGCAGGCCTCCGGGCCCAGGGCAGAGTTCTGGAAGCTACGGGGCCTCAGAGGGGCCAAGAAGAACGTCCGCAAGAGCCGCGAAGACCTCCTTCAGCTGACCATCCAGGGCAGATACCCTGCGTACGAAAGGGTGCTACTGAGAGAAGGTGAGAGAAAAGGCTCCTCACGCCAGGCTCGCCAGAGCAGAGGAAAACTGTGGAAATTCAGTATCGCCGTGGAAACTGACTTTAATACTGCTGAATTGTACCCTTGCAGCCAGCTTTAAGCGGCCCATTGTCATTCTGGGTCCCATCAACGATGTTGCCATGGAGAAGCTGGCCAGAGAAATGCCTAAGGAATTTGAGGTGGCAGGTACGCTGTCTATTATCTAGCAGTGGATGGAGTTTAAACTCCATAGTGATGATGGCAATGATCATGATAATGAATGAATGGATGAGTGGATATGTGCCCAGGCTGGTGTTTCAGAGCGTGCTCCTTGTCCCTCTCACAGACATGGTCCCTCGTAGTGGGGGGGAAGGCTCCTCCTCTGTCATTAAGCTGGACACTGTGAGAGCGATCTCAGAGAAGGTGAGTGGACCCCCGCATCGGCACGGAGTCCTCAGAAGCTGCACCATGCTTCGGGTTTCATCCAGACCCTCCTCCTGAAATCGTTAATCGTTCAGTGATTATAGCTGCCCCGATTGGTCAGTGCCTTTTATAAGCAGCACTAAATGAAACTTGTTGCATTGTCCTGCAGGACAAGCACCCGCTGCTGGACATCACGCCCACCGCCATCGAGAGGCTGAACTACATCCAGTACCACCCGCTGGTGCTGTTCCTGGACCCGCACAGCCGCAAGGACGTGAAGGCCATAAGGCAGCGGCTCTGTCCCGACTCCAACAAGAGCTCCCGCCGCCTCTACGCCCAGGCGCTCAAGATCAAGAAGTACTACAGTCACCTCTTCGCTGGTAAACACCGAAGATTCGCTTTTTGGAACCCCACAGCAGACTCTGCTGCTCTTACACTTGTTTCTTCCCGAGTGAATTTGCCAAGATGCACGGGAACCAGGTCAAACGTACAATAAATTTAAGGCATTTAAAAAAATATTTTAACTACTCTTCCTCTCTCTCTCCCTTCACCACTCTCTTCCTCTCTCTCTCTCTTTCCCTCTCTCACCCCCTGACTCTCTCACACTCTCTCTCTCTCTTTCTTCCTTTTCCCCTCCTCCTCCTTCAGGGCGTATTGACCTCCAGCCCAGCTCCTACGTGTGGTATAACGTTCTTAAGGACAAAATCCGGGAACAGCAGGCAAAGCCAGTCTGGGTGTCGGAAGTCACGGTGAGGAAGCCCTAATGTCCCTAATTCACATGTTTTCCTCCCGGTTCTGCCACCACCCTGTGCGGCACACAAACCGCAGAGCGTGCGTGAGCGAGCGTTAACCTCTTTGTGTGCTTCTGCGACTCTGCAGCTAGAGGGCGGTGGAGATGAGGAGCTGGACGCTCTGAACCGCATGGAGTCCTCAGACTACCTGAGCTGCGACAGCCGGGCCAACAGCGACTACGAGGACACGGACGGCGAGCCGTACACGGACGGCGAGCCCTACACCGACAACGAGGACCTGGAGGAGTCCTATGAGCAGCGGGACAGGAACCCGAAGAGCAGGCGGGCCGGGCAGGCGCTGGCCCGGTCCTCGGAACCCGCCCTGGAGCCGGAGAGCTCGGACCCGGCGTCCGACTCCTACCCCGCGGAGCCCTACGGCGAGGACGCGTCCGCCCGGGAGATACCGCCCATCCTGCACGTGCCCAAGCCGCAGCCCCCCCGCTACTCCCCCGACTCCCCCGCCGCCGATGTCCCCTCCTCGCACAGCTTCTCGGACTCCCCCTCCGAGTTCAGCGTCACAGACCCCCCGGTCCCGGCGTCCCCCTACGAGGAGCCCCCCAGCTTCCGTGCCCCAGACCCTCCCTCCAGAAACTCTTATTCTGAAGCCCCTGCGGCTGAGGTGCTCCCAGAGGTCAACGAGGCCGTCACACTGAATGACATCGAGGAGAAACTCCAGAAGGTACTGAATGACACTGACTGCGGGGGTTCACCCCTTAACGGGTCTTTATATTTTAAGGTGTACATTTTATTTACATTTTTTCTTGACAGTATGTCTTTCAGTATTTTATTTAAAAACATATTTTTCATTACACTGGCCTTGCTTTTGTGCAATTTTTACAAAAGTTTTAAAATGCCCTCAAGTATTTATTTTTACATGTAAAACATGGCATCTTGGCGAGAAAGTTCAAAGCTGATAGAACTTTTCCTTCTTTCAGACTCGACAGGCTGGACCCCAGGAGAGGCCCACTCCTCCATTGATTGTGTAAGTACAAACTGACACCGGAACCATCACACACCTGACAAGACTATGTAGCCATTTTTTAATATTAGAAAAGTAAATAAAGATGCTCCTCACGAAACTCCGTCTAAACAAAATAGTAGTGTTTCAGAGTTTAAATGGAGATCAGTCTGTTAGATCACATTTGGCGTTGTGCCAAGGCTCATGCATTTGAATGCGTTTCCTCTGTGTTCTCGACAGGTTCGCCCACCATCACGCGGTGCAGATCAGACGCACTCAGATCCATGGCAGCGACAGCTCGGCGGAAGATGCCGCGTCCGATGACATGGAATGGGGCCCAGCCACCGAACTCTAGAGCACACAGGCTTCCAGCAGCCAGACCGGGACTTTAACTAGGGGGGCGTCTCCAGACCCAAGGACCCTCACAAATCTACGGGTCTATGGGTTGCTGTTATTTTGCCCTGCAATAACCTCTGGCCCTTGGGATTGCCTATTATAAGAGATCTGAATCTCAATTGTCTTTGGCCCTGAGGCGTTTTTGGCTATTGTTCTAGTATCTTAAACATGGATGACAGAGAACTGCGCCTTCCTGAAAGAGTTCTTTTTCTAAAGTGAAAAACAGAACTTGTCGGTCAGAACTCCCAAGGCTCCCTGCAGTTTAGATAATTTCAGTGAATGTATCATTTTACTGTATTTTTTAATGTACACATTTTCTTATTTTGTAATAACAGATCTGAAATATTGTGAGGTTTTACTGGCAAAGACGAGGTTATGCAAGCTACAAGAGCATTTATGGGAACTGCTGATGACTGCCCTTTTCAGCTGTTCTTCGAGAACAAACTCACGTCTATACAGCAATTTGTTTTTGAAAATGTAATTTTGGCTCCGATTTAGCGTGATATGGTGCGTTTGACCTGATATCAAAATTGTCATCTGTCTGAATTACACATCCAGCAGCTGGATATAGAGGTTTAGATACAATAACAAATGGTTGCTCATTTCAGTGTTTTAAGTTATTGTATAAGATACCAGCAACATGTCCTAAACTTCCACCTCCTTTAAAGACTACTTTTGCAGCCTCATCACTGTCATTGTTTTGCCTTATATAGATTTTTCTGTGAAACTCCATTATCAATCTGCTGCCAGTATTGTTTTAAACATATATTAGAGGGGCAACTTGGTAATTAATAGATCTTTAAATGTAAAATCTGTGTATACAAATAAGGACGTTGGACTAAATTTGTTTATCGAAAATGCAACCAAAAGAAAATGTTGAAAACGGACTCCTGTGATTGTGATTCAGAAGCCTTCCGGAAGACTCACCGTGCCGTTTTTAATAATGACATTTCCAACTGTCATCTATGTCTTGAAGAAAGCTTATTCCTTCAAGCTAAAATATTTTTTCATTGGGTGAAATATTTTAAGTGACAAGATTAATAAACTTTTTTTCATGAATTTTAACATTTTTATCATTGAAATTATATAGTTCTGTAATTACGTAAAGGTAATGTTTAATGTGACTGCTTTGAAAGTGTATAAGTGACCTCCAGTTACATAAGTACACCTTGGTTATGTGAATGAAAGAGCAAACTGATTGGCTCTCGATGAGAATTGGATTTCTGCTGGACAATGGTAATATCTTTTGCCCTGTAAAATGGCCATATGCCCATTCATTCCATTTTTGGATAATGTGAAATGTTCAGTGTATTCCACAGCAGTGTAGCAAACCCAGTCAGATCAGTCATACATTTACAGAACCATGGTTCCATTTCATGTAGCGCTTCTCTGATTGGCTCTGGGAATGATGCAGAACAATTCTCTGGTACAAATGATGGGTTCTGGGTACTTTTGTAGTAAACAGACTAGCATGTAAGGTAGCCCAATGAACAAACATGGGGGGGGGGGCTTTTGCCTGTGGAATGACTAAGGCAGAAGCTGACAAAGGCACAGGGCAAGCTCCATGAAGCTGCTGAGAAATTATCTCCCAGTGAGTCCATACAAACCTGTTTAAACGATGCCCAGGAAGCTGCAATCCCACTGACTGAATGGGCCCGAGGTTGGTCTTGCAACCAGCACAGAGGTATCCTCAAGGCTGGGGTAGCAAGCCAAAATAGTCCTAATGAGCACCTTAAGTGTGCATGGTCAGAGGCCTTTAGTAAACACACCAGTATGGCACCTATTGAGAAGGCCAATGGGTAATGGGAATGCTTGTGACACCGGCATGTAAACAAAGACATGCAGTACTTTAGCCTGCCAAAACGCACGTGTTAACTACAGCGGTTGGCAGGCCACGTAACACAAGGTTGTCCTTTTCAGCTGTCCAGAGATGGGAATTTAGTTGCAGAATCAAACTTAGGGAGTGGGGTTGTTGTGCCGAAATCCGACTCTGCTAGAATTCGACTCCCACCTCGTGCACGCGCTCCACTCGTCGCAACACGCGCGAAACTCTAACCTGGCAAAAAAAACGCTGTCCGCGGAACGAAAACAGATTTCCATTAGCCAACTTTCAAATGTTTGCTACTATAGCCTACGATGGACCGGGAGATGTATGACTGTATGAATGTAATGCGACCATTAGCCTGAAATCGGTGTTGACCCAAGTGTTTGCATAGGGATTTACTAACCATGATGACAGTTTTTTTTTAGCGTAGGCAGTTTGATTAGACTTGACAACTCCCTAAGACGCCGACAGCTTCAGCTGTATTCGGTTCTTGAGTTCATTATTTTCGTTACTGGCTTTGTTTGCATTAAAGTGTATGTAGTCCCAATGTAGTAAGGTAGCTAGTCTATCTCGCACACCACATGAATCGAAAGGTTGCCCCTTTGAAACTTTTTTTCTCGTCTTTGAAAAACAGCGGATGCTGCACTGACTTATGTGAATGGCATTGAATGGGTATCCAGTGCAATGCGACAGGAAAGGACTGGGACTGTCAACGTGGTTGATGCACGGGTTTGATGTGGGAGGGAGCCACGAAGAAGTAGAAGTGAATATGTTCAGGTCGTTGGGAGGTATGAACGGAAATTATTAAGGATAAATAATATCAATTTTAATATGTTCACTAAAAAGAAAAGGGAACTGATAAAAACGCCTACGAAGAAGAGTCGAGCAGGAAGCCCCGCACCCCACAACTCATCAGTAAGTTACATCTTTCCTTTCACTACAAGCTAGTAGCTAGCAAATTCATTTCCGACCGAGCTGCCTGGTTTCGAAAAGACCGTTTGTGAGAGATTGCAAAATTTCTGCGGTGGCTTCTGCTGGCCAGCTAGTTAGCACGCTGTCAGTCATTCAAGTTCTGGGCAGTGCTGGGAGGAAGCGATTAATTAGTTGTTGCTGCGTTTTGTTTGTTTTGGTTTGGTGTTCCTTTAATCTGTATATGCAACCAATGACACCAAACTAGGCAACTATTGCGTATTACTAATTTATGTAAATATAGCTGCGCAGCATACTTATTCTTTGGAACGTCAACTCTAACGTTACATTTGATTTATGTGACGTTAGACAAACTTTGTGAGCTTCGGTTTAAGCTACGCTGCTACAGGAATAAGACATTCAGAAATACGCACAGCAAGAGATGCCTTGTGGAGCCTTTTTGGCGCGTTACATTACTTGAATAAATGTGTTTATTTTTGAAGGGAAAAACTGAAACAAATGCCTCTCTGGATAATATCTGACTAGCTACTTCGCCAACTTGTTAGCTGTCTAGCTGGCTAACGTTAGCTATGCGGTTCATTGAAGTTTCAAACACACGGAAAAGCTGGCGAACTTAAATCTAATTCATACGTTGCGTTACGCCTTACGGTATTAGTGCACACGTTGTGCAAACATGTTGAAGCGTGGAGCATGTGGTAAATCCAGCTACAGTCCGTATGCAACCGGCCACAGGGTTAAGAAAAATGGGACTAAAGCAAAAAGCAAACTGGACCTGTTGCCAAATAAACCTAACATCTGGCTGAAGCAGGTAAGTTATGCTATGTTCCTAAATTGATCTGTTAGTAAATTAGTTTAAAAAAATTGAGTACGCTGTTGTGTAATCAGACTACATGATGATTATTAGGTTGTTCCAGTTCAGTAGGTTTTATTTCAGAATCTGAATTTAGGCGATCCAGTCGCTTAAATTACTTTTTTTTTCATTTTAAGAATGACAACATATATAATATACCATCTCCTCCTAGGTATTACCTACGTAGCTATGCACATAGCCCTTTGAATAAAATGGAATAAAGCGATGGTCTTGGTCTACCTCGTTCAAGGTTGGCTGCCAGTTAATAAACAGAAAACCCCATACAAGGAAGGCAGTGTTACAGTTTCAGAATATTGAAGAAGTTTTTATCGAGATTCATAATATTTGATGTCAAAACAGTTGCGTCGTTATTTTATGTGTCCATCCATGCCCCTATCTAGAATAATGACTGCTCTTAATGTGTCCTTTTTAAACGTTTTATCAATGTACGTACATACAACACATGAAACGTTAAATACGGAAATGAGAGGTTTAGGTTAGCAGACAGACCCGTTGATGATCCTGTGCACATGCAAGCCACAAGACCGTTGTAGTAACATCTGCTTGTGATGCGGTATCTGCAAAACCTGATGTATAAAACTGGATGAGAACGATGTTTCCTCTGAACTGGGATGACAGAACACTCATGAATTGCAGAGTGCAATTTCTGTGTGTGGTGATGCAATTTCAGAGCCTCTGAAGATGTATAGTGCTGTGCTAGGTGCAGGGCTTTCTTTCTGAGCCTTGCCCAGAGTTGTCAAACAGCGAGAACAGCAGGTGTTTTAGGGGTCTCATTAGCGACATCTATGGGGCAAGGTGTGCTAGTGTGAATTTTCTGTAAATTGCGGCCTCTACTGAGAGCTCTCACTGACCAACTTAATGCACCACTTTCATTTCTCAATTACCGTCCGCTTATAATAATAATAATAATTTCTAATAAATCCCGATGTTTTGTTTTTTAACGCAGTCTCATAGGACAAGAGGAGAAAATAACCTTGGACAGGAATTATGCCAAGATGGGCAAAGTTAGCTAAGTTCAGAAATCAATACCATCTCTTTTCATCTTTTATATTTGTGAACAATTATATTTATTATTCATTTTTACTCTGTAAAAAAATACTGACCAAACTAATGTCTTCGCGTGGGGCAGGTTGATAACCTATAACAAGATTCTAATGTGCTCAAGTCTTGTCATGCAAAAGAAAATATACAATAAAGTATTCTCAATGTGATTCCAACAGTTTTACAGACAATACACAATTTGTTTACTATCACCAGCATACTTCTTCCCAGTGGTGCCTAAAAGAATGGTATGTTTTTGTTTTAGTTTTTCTGGCTTTGTAAGCCAGTTTGGTAATCTCATCTCAGGCTACATTGACAGTCTGGTTCTTTTGACGTCATTGGTTGCTACCCAACCACCACATACAGGAAGTCAACACTGAGCACTTCCTGTGTATAGTTCCCAATACATGGGCTGGTGGTTGTTGTGATGCAAGTTCCCCATATTGTGGCTTTTCAGTCTTGCAGATTGAGAGTTGAGAATTGTATTTTGACATCACATGATTTCTTTGTGTCTTCTTACACAAGATATCCCTCCTCTGACATAATCATTTGTTTTGAACAAGAATGGAATAGGACTTTCCAGGCATGCACTGTGGATGTGTTTTTTGACGATTATTGATTTGATGTGATAATCTTCATGGGGGAGGTTGAAAGAATGAGCTTGTTTTTCCTGGCTCTCCGTCTAAGCTAGATTTGCTGACTGGATAGTGCTTCAGTTTTGTTGTTTTCTGTTTACAAGGTTGGGGGTGGGTTTTTACAGACAGAACTGTTTTGTGTTGTTCTATGTCTGCGCTATAGTAGCAAAGAGTTGTTAACCTACAGGGCCTTCTTCATACACCACTGGCTGAGGCCACTGTTCTGTTTCTCACCTTAATGTTTTGTTTTCTGTTTAGCTTGGCTGTTTTAGACGGGGCGGAGTGGGTGCTTGGATCAGTGCTTGGGGACTGTAGGTTGGACAGTTTATTGCACACAGAAGGTTCAGGCTTGCTCGTACTAGCAATGTGCCACATCCCTTGATATAGGGTTGATTGATGTGGTAAATGGCAAGTGTACTTATAGCATATGAATGTTACAGATACTGGGAGAGGTTTAGAGAAGCTAAATTGCAAGGCACTGAAAACTGAGGTAGAGGGTGTTTGGCTAAAATGTTATGATCTTCTGTTTCCAGCTCATTCCATTTCATGTTGCCATTTTTGGCTGGATAGCAGGTCAGCCCTATAAACACGAATGTCTGTGACTGAGTCACTGAGTGATGAAGTTACACCATTGGTCGGCCGAGTTATGACGTTACACCAATACACTGTCCAGCCATATACTAGGTTTTGACCTGGTCTTGTTTCACCTCATTTGGGTTCCTGAGTCCTCAGATCCAGTCCTGGTGGCCTTTCTCCTGGAATTTTTTATATTTATTTCACCAGTGCATCGTATTATTTGCTATTGGATAATAAAGGGCCATTTTTAAAGGATTCATTGCGTTATTGTTAGTTGACTCAGTTTCTTAGTCACCGAGCCGGGAGTTCAACTGATGAGGGACTACAGCTTGGAGAAGCTCAGTCCACAAAGGGGCTACAGTTTCAAGCAACCTGGCATCCACCCACCTCAGTTCACACAGCTGGGCAGGGCCTAGGGGGGGAGGAACTCACAAATGAATACTGGGGCACTGTCGATGTAAAGACTTACTTTATGTAAAGACTAAAATTCAGTCGACAGGGCCCTACAGTGCTCCCATTTTAGGATCTGCTCCTGAAAATTGATGTGTGCTAACTGGAAATGTAATTTAGAAGCACATCTACTAATTGGGATGCTGCAAAATAATTCTTCAGCTTCTTGGGAAAAATGTTTGTTTAGAGCCCTGGTCAGCCCTAGATCTTTTTGACAGCCAGTTTAGCCTACTGAAAACTAGATTAATCCATTCAACGGTTTGGGAGTCAATGAATCATGTGGCTCAACTCGGTACGTTGAAGTTTGAGTGAAGTCATAACCACCGTAGAGCCTCTGTAACTACTGTAATGTATGTTCCATTCCTATCTCACCACCCCTATTCCCACTCCCATTGTCTCTTCCCGTTCCCTCCTCTCTGCGTAACCCAGCTTTCCGTTCTCCAGGAGCAGCCTAGCCGGGATGCTGTCGATGCGGCTGCTGCCGCCGCCTCCTGCTCCTCCTCGCCTCCTTCGTCCTCCGGCCTCCTGGACCCCTTCTCTTTCCCGGGAGGGCCGTCCGGCCAGCCGGGGAGGCCGGGGGGCTGCCCCTCCCCCGTGGCCACGCTCAGGCGCCCCACGGCGTTGAGCCGGCACGCCAGCGCCGCCGGGTTCCCCCTCCAGTCCTGGGTCTACAACAAGGGCCTGGGCAGGGGAGCCGCCACCGCCCCCAGCCCCACCGCCGAGAGCCCGGAGCCTGCCGCCATCGAGGTGGAGGACATCCCCGCCCTGCTGCACGACGTGGCGCGCTTCGCTGAGGCCGTGGAGAAGCTCAAGGACGTGGTGCTCGGGGAAGGTGAGGACCTGAGAAGGAAAGAAAGACCCACACGCTTCGTATAACACTCCAAAATGAACATAACATCACATAACAACATAACATAACAACATAACATAACAACATAACATAACATTACATTACATAACAACATAACATAACATAACATAACATAACATAACATAACATAACATAACATAACATAACATAACATAACATAACATAACATAACATAACATTACATTACATTACATTACATTACATTACATTACATAATGGTGAGAACTGGCCATTCAGCCTGGACGATGCTCGCCATTTTCCCGACTAAATTAGTGCAATTTAAGTTTTAGCCCAGCTGTAGCTTTGACGGTTCAGCCGTGCCAAAACTTCATCAGAATGCGGGCACCTGTTGCCACTCAGCCTTATTTGTCTGAAACTGCTTTCGCGTTCTGAGACCCCGATGGGTTTCCTGCTTTTCACACTCTCCAGTGCGGTGTGAGCCAGCTGAGCGGCGTGAGC
Source organism: Anguilla rostrata (assembly GCF_018555375.3). Taxonomy (NCBI): domain Eukaryota; kingdom Metazoa; phylum Chordata; class Actinopteri; order Anguilliformes; family Anguillidae; genus Anguilla; species Anguilla rostrata. The sequence continues at coordinate 25,184,772 of NC_057936.1, read as the reverse complement.
GCGTGTGAATGTAATGGAGGCCTCTGCGTTTCGGCTCATGCGGTCCCGTAGACCTCGGCCTGCGTGTGTACGCGCCGGTGTGCCGTCACGTGGCACCCCAGCTGCCCGCGCTGGGTTTGAGGGGGTGAAGGACGGGGCAGGATTTGCTCAAGTGGTGGTCGGGGGGCACGGCAGAGAGAGGAAGCGAGACGGCACCTCAGATGGTTTGGCAGCAGATTGCACGTCGGTCACACCCCAGCGCTGAAAGCAGTCATCTAGTGAGCATGTGACCAATCTCAGGCGTCCCCAGCTCACAGAAAACACAGTGTAACCTCTCCCGTTTAGCGCCTCTTAGTGCAAGATGCGGCGATGTCACTTCCCCAACTGACAGCTAGATCTGACTGCTGTTTCACCTTGGCCAAAGGGGCAAAAATAATACAAGTATAATACAGGCGACTTTGACAAATCTGTGCACACAAACCAAAGCCACCACAGCCACATTAAAGATCCTACTATAGTGTCATGTTAGTCACTGTATACTTCTGTCTTGTTTTGCAAGTCTTGTGTAAACTGCAAGCATGGACACCTCTGTCAAATAACATGGCAAGTAACCATGATGACTAGTAGTCAGGGGGCTTTTTGTAGCGAATGCATTAAAAAAAAACCTGTCCTTCACGTTTTAGCCATTTGTGCGCATCTTGGCACTTTACCGCACTCGTGATGAAGTGTATATATTAAGGTAAGGGGTCTGCTGTTGGAGAGTTTGAGAGCAGCGTGTTGTAATAAAGTTTCGGGAAGCAGTTTGTAACCCTCCTCTTCTGGAGTTGTGAAAGCGAATCAGGAGGGCGGGGGTTTGAGACAACAGCACTTCCTGTCAGTGTGGCAGTTCGTCAAGAGCGCTTCCTGTTTACGTTCCCCAGACGGCCTGGCTGTTGGGTGCTCTGATAAGGGTGAGGCTGCTGCCCCCCCTGCTGCCCTGTGCTTGCCTGGGTTCGTTGCCCGCTGTTATTTGCTGGAGCATCCGATGTGGCGTAGCTACTGATAATCGGCTGATTTTAGTTCAGTTCAGCCAACTATCCCATAGCATGGCATGAAATGTAACTCTTTAAGATGAGATGGATTCCCATGCATTTCTGTTAAGCTGAACTGATGAGTTAAGATATAGACACCAGTTAAGCAGTGTTTCATCACAGAGTGATGGAGAAGCTTGGAAAATGATACAGAGCTTAGGTCATGTGTACTGGATGTTTTTTGGCTGCTTGTTAGTTACGCATTATTTACTATTTTGCAAGGCAGAGAGTGCAGCTGACGGGTTGTCATGGTAAAGTGTTTCCGAGAGAACATTCTAAACTGAAGCGAAACAAGTAGTTGCGTTTTGCGTTTTGATTTGAACTGAAAATGCAAGGCCTTGTTGCGTACTTCCCCTGTGATGAAATGACACCCACAAAGTTTGGAGCTCTTGTGTTTTACTGTCTGAAGGTAGCTGAAGTAATGAGGTATCCCTTAAAGCCAGTGCAGGAGACGCCGTAGCTCCTGGCTTTCGATGGCCTTCTGAGGGAGACGGGACCTCTATAGGGGTGTCTCATGCCCTCAGTCCTGTATAGCAGCGGGAAGTGCGCTGCCTTCCCACTCAAAACAAGGTTTCTATCATCTTCATTGTTTATGTTACCGAAATACCAAATCAGATTCCTTTGGCAGTCTGTTGAAGTTAAAAAATATGCGGCTGTGACTACACAGGGGCTTCTTGGTATTGAGAATGGGGCATGATTTCATGTGTGCGTGTGTAACAGCTATGTGTGTGTGTGTGTGTGTGTGTGACTGTGCAGGCACGCTTGTGTTTGTATGCCCCTTTTGGACTGAAATTTTATTGTAAAAGTTTACAGTTACGCCAGACGTATGCTGTTTCAGTTGAAAGGTCCTGGCTTCATAGGGACTGGTGAAAGCCTGAGATTTACACTCGCTTTGAGGCTTTTAGCAGTTGCTCTGGTCCAGAGCGACTTAACGGGTATGTGGGGCTCAGTCAGTTAGTAGACATGTGTAATATACTCTTCTAAGGTAAAGCACCAATGTGCTAACGCCACTCTTTCTGAACCACGCTGGTTTGCACAGCTCCGCCCCCTCTGTCTCTCACCCTGCCTGGGGCAGCCAGGTCAGGGCCCGAGGTGTCGCTGGGCGGATGCTCGTCTGGCCTGGGCTTCTCTGAGTCACTGAGTCAGAGCGGACAGCAGGCAGAAGAAGCAGGCAGAAGTGCACTTCAGACTGTGAAAGAATGCAGTTCACTGACTTAGGCTGTCGAACACATCCTCACAAATATGCTTATCACCTTAACACATGCTGTGCTCCTTGTGGGGGGGGGGCAGGGCAGAATTGATACCATCAGGTCCTCACAAGCAGGCACGCGTGCGCGCGCACACACATACACAAACACATGCGCACACACAAACGTATACATGCACACACGCGCACACACACAGTGGCTGATTTTTACCCTTTTTGGCGCGTGCTTGCTGCCTGACTGGCGTGTGTACTTACACGCGTGTTCTTGCAGACACGCAGGAGAACCGCCGGCCTGTGGCCCATGAGTGCCTGGGCGAGGTTCTGCGGATCCTGCGGCAGGTGATCAGCACCTACCCCCTGCTCAACACCATGGAAACGCTCACCGCAGCCGGCAAGCTCATCTCCATGGTCAAAGGTAAGCCTCTCTACGGGAGACTGGTTTATACCACACTGTCATTCACAGACCGGTCTGTACTGCAGTGCCATTCACAGACCAGTCTGTACTCCCTGTCCCCACAACCATCTGTACTCACTGTCACCCAGACGGTCTACTCCTCTTCACTTCAAGATGGTCTGTACCTCGTCACTCACAGACTGGTCTGTACTCCTCTGTCACTCACAGACCGGTCTGTACTGCAGTGCCATTCACAGACCGGTCTGTACTCCACTGTCACTCACAGATGGTCTGTACTCCTCTGTCACTCACAGACTGGTCTGTACTCCTCTGTCACTCACAGATTGGTCTGTACTCCACTGTCACTCACAGACCGGTCTGTACTCCACTGTCACTCACAGACCGGTCTGTACTCCATTGTCACTCACAGATTGGTCTGTACTCCACTGTCACTCACAGACGGGTCTGTACTCCACTGTCACTCACAGACTGGTCTGTACTCCTCTGTCACTCACAGACTGGTCTGTACTCCTCTGTCACTCACAGACTGGTCTGTACTCCACTGTCACTCACAGACCGGTCTGTACTCCACTGTCACTCACAGACCGGTCTGTACTCCACTGTCACTCACAGATGGCATGGTCATTAGGGCAGGTCTCAATTGGCTCAGTTTCTCACATGTTCACAATGACACGTGAAGTTATCAGCGTGAAGCTAAAAAAGCTGTGAATGCACTGTTCTGCAGTGTTGTGATTATAGGATGTTGTTGCCTGAACTCCAGGAAACGTGTCTTTCATGTGGGTTCAACTTGTTCTACTCGGGGAAATGCATGTGATGGAAAACAGCAGTAGGTCTGATTAACCCTTGTTTGGCCCTAAAGAATTGTGCCATCTTGTATTTGCATAGCGAATGGAGATCTGAATGCGGGCTGTGCTGGCATGTGAAATTTGATATCCTCTTCCCTCCCCTGGAGTTTAATGCCTAAAAGAATGTGTACCTGTGGCTATTTGCAATAAGCGGTGCATTCATTTTTGCAGGTGGACTGAAATGTTTCTCCTGGAATATTCTAGATCCCATTCTACTGTTCCCACGGCTAATTCTTTTAATTATAATGTGCAGCGTTGATGATGTAAAATTTGAGCTTCATGTTATCTGGAGTGCAGTGGGTCATGCATGAAGATGAGATTCAGAAATGATTAACATCACTTTTTCCACTAGCTAGAGTAAATAACTTTATTTGTTTTAAAAAGTAATAAAATGACTCAGCCTTTCATGTGCATGATGCCTTTGAGAAAACTTGTAGTTCCTCTGACAGAGTGAGTTCACAGTAACACCATGTACCAGAAGTCTGCCGCACGCAGAATCTTTTCACTTGTACAGCCATGCCAGGTTAGCACAACTGTGGCTCCTTCATGTTCAGCTGGTACAAGCCGACTGCATGTCCCTCTTTGACCAGAGGTGTCACTGTTGTGCAGTGAAGCAGGGAAGCACTGTTAGTCGCTACCCTCCCTCCGTGGGTCTGCTTCACTGTCCACATTAGATAGTGGTCTGTGGAGTGTGTCACTGCATCAAGAACCTGCGTTTGAGCCTGCTACACCACCCAGGAGCCCACACGGATGCTGTGTTTATATTTTATAAACTCAACCTAACCACCCCAGCAATATTTTTTGTATGAATGGTTGTACCCTCTCAGGAATGTATCACTTTTCAGTAACAATTCAGTCCCAGTACTAGGCTTGTGTTGTGTCTGTATTTATAATGATAGGAAGCATCCCATCAGTCAAGTTCTCCAGTGCTCAACAGGACCCTCAGTGCAACAGTTTGGATTGACTAAGAAGAGCATTGTCTGCTCATAATGGAAAATCCCTCCTGATCATGCCTGTTCACCACTGAGAGACATTGACATTAAGGGCATTGCTAAATGTCCAATCACGTCTGACTGCAGTGAATCTTTCCGCTCTAAATTAACTGTGAGTTGTTCTGGCTGTGAACGGTCCGCCCCGGATGCATTTAAGAATCCCTGTGGTTTCAGGATTCCACTACGAGGCGAACAACGACGCGGACAAGAAGGCCTTCGAGAAGGCCATCGAGACCATCGCAGTGGCCTTCAGCAGCAGGTGAGCGCCTCCAAACCGCCTGTGCCGCGGCGCGTCATGTGACCCCGGAAACGTGAGCGCCCGCGTGCCGAGTCCTCGCGCCCCGCTTTAGACTGCGGGCGAGGCCGGTGCCCCATGGAGGCTGGTGCACGTTGAGCGGCACGGGGTGCAGTGGAAGCGATTGGTTCAGGTCGCTCCACGGTGTCGATGCGTATCACACCTTACGGGCACAGAAGAGGAAGGAGAAGTCTGACACGCACTGACAGAAGGAGGACTCGCGTAAACAGGAAGTGCAGGAGTGGTTTTCACCTCACAGTCATTGAGTGCACAGCACAGACTATGATCTGTGGTGAAGAATTACATACATTGTTGTACAAGTGCACCTTCTAATAGTATTCATTATTGTTGTAAGTATCTGTTTGTGGGTGAGTTCTTGTGAGTTTACAAGTCCCGTTTACAAGTCCCTTTGAAGTAAATGTTGATGAGGGGGACAATTTTTGGGTCTGGCAAACTGACCAACAGGGACTTAGAAAGGGTAATGCCTCCATGGAGTGTTTTATTTCTATTTAAGAAAATATTGCTACCTTGAAACAGGCAGCAGTCGTGTCTGATGTAAGCAGCATGTAGTGTTAAGTTCTTGCACACAGACAAAGGGAGAGATTCCTTCAGATGAGAAGTGGTAGCGTTTCTGGAAACAGAAATGAAGTCAAAGATGCTTTTCATGCTAAACGTATGTACACGTGTAGGTGTATGTCGGTGTATGTAATAGGTGTGCTAGCGAGTATAATTACGTGCGTAGGGGAGGAAATGGGGAAGTGGGACAGTGAAAGCACACACAGCCTGGGCACATTGTGTGGGTAGTGAGTCGGGCAGCTTCCTGGTGTGTGCCCGTGAGTATCAGACAGAGCAGCGCAGACGGACCGGGTTTATGGGAGGGGAGCGAGCCGCACAACCCAGTGGTACTGCCAGGGCCCGACTTTCCCACGACCTGGAGGTAGGGATGGGCGAGGGCAGGGGTGGCCCAAACTGGACGTGGAGGCATTAGGGTTCCGGAGGTGCCGAACCGTTGGATTGGTAGCTGAGATCTTCCCTGTGAGTGCTACAGTGGACCCGTTTGGAAGTGTGGTGGACTCTGCCCTGATCACGTGCTTGGCTTTACTCTGGTAATGTTTTGAGTAGTTTAGCTTGAAGGTCTTCATACTGTCCTTTAATCTCCGATGACAGCTTGTACAGGAAGTGCTGAAGTTCCTTCATGAATTTGTGTCTCTTTTCTTCGATTTGCTCTAATATTGGCTTCCTGGAATTATGTTGGATTCCTGGAATATTGGCTTCCTGGTAATGGGATTATTATCAGCCTTGTCCAGACTGAAGTGTACATTTACATTACATAGCATTTTTATTTCTTTCATTTTCAGCGTATGGCAGAAGCTCTTATCCAGAGCGACTGACACAGATTACTTCTGGAAGGAAAGGGGATAAAAGTAAATTAGTTGTCAAGTGTCATTGTGTAGCTGTCTCACCACCCTATCTGTCTCCTGGCCTATCCTCTCTCTCTCTCCTTCTTCTCTCCCCCTATCTTCTCTCTCTCCCCGTTCCTCTCCCTCTCTCCTCTCCTCTCTCTCTCCTATCTCTCTCCCTCTCTTTCCCTCTCTCTCTCACTCTCTCAGTGTTTCAGAGCTGCTGATGGGGGAGGTGGACAGCAGTACCCTTCTGTCCCTGCTGCCCTCAGAGAAGAGCAGGGTGAGTGTGTGTGTGTGTATGTGTGCGTGTGCGTGCGTGCACGCGTGCTTTGTGTGTGTGTGTGTGTGTGTGTGTGTGTGTGTGTGTGTGTGTGCGTGTGCGCACTCTGGGCAGATATTAGCCGGATGGCTTCCTGTCGGTGACACAGCGTGTCTTTATCTGGGCTCTCCTGCCCCCTGTCAGAGCCTCGGCTAAACCCAGCCTGTCTGTCTCCAGATAACAGGCCGCCCTAGGCCTGGGCCCAGGCCCCTGCCAGCCGCAGCTCATCACCGTTATTAACCACGACGGGATATACAGACACTTTTCAGCTGTTTGTGAATCAGCCGTGGACCCAGTTCTCACCACTGGTACCTTTAGAGATACATAATGCGCCTGAAGCTGGTACAGGAGGCTTGCAGTTTTGCAGTCACTTCCAACTGAACTTAATCAGACTGCAGGTTCCTCTAAGGGCTGCTCTTAACATCTGCCCTGTGTCCAAGGCACCCTCAGGTTTATGCTCTGCTCTGACAGTGCCGAAAGTGTAGATTTATGGTGCCAGAGAGGGCCGAGAGTATGCAGGTTTTCTATCAAACCAATCACTACACCTGATGATTTCGCTAATTTGCATGCCTTCAGACAGATAGGAAGGATACTTAATAGTGAAATGAGCAGGTGAAGTGATTGGTTGGAATGAAAACCTGCATACTCTCGGTCCTCCGTGACACTTGATTGGGCACCACTGGCGTAGATAGTTTTGCAACGTTCATGCCTTTCCCCTCCCCATAAGTTGTTTCATGGACTTCAGACTGATGAGTAGTTTATTACTGACACATGCTCTTGGGAGCTACATAAGGTGTGATATATGTAGGACATCGAGAGTGGACATGCTTGAGTGCTCCACAGTGTGTCCTTCACCATGGGTCGTTGCTCAGCGGAAGGTTCCGGCTAATGTGGTAAAGGATCCATTATCGGGCATCTGACACAACCTGTCAGTCAAACTCAGGTGAGCTGTGCGAGCGTGATACGGCCCTGACCTTTGACCCTCCTCCCTGTCCTTCCAGAGCATGGAGAACCTGCATGGAGGAGTGGCGGGCCAGGGGCCAGACTGCACGCTAATGAAGGATGACCTGCAGGGCTTCGGTAGGGGGCATCCTCTCCCTCTCCCTCCTGCTCTCTCTCTCTATCTCTATCTCTCTCCCCCCTCCCGTGCTTTATTTGCTTGACAAGTATACTTGCATTGCAAAAGCAATGGGACATACAAAATGACAAACAGACCCCTACAACCAAACAAGAAGAAAAAACTAAAAGTAAAAACCCCCATTCTTATATGCAAATATAGATACACACACATATACATGCACACATTTAGTTTGTGATATAACAGTTTATGAACCTTTAAGTATTAATAATGAACACAGATGATATCATGTACAGTACTGTTTAGTCCACACCCTCTCTTAATTTATGGCTGGCAGAGACATACTGAGCTGAGTTGTGTTATCCCCTTTTTAATCTGAATCCAAATGTGGATCTGACCTCTTCTCTGTGGAGAAAAGTAAGTAGCGAGTTCCCCTTTGTACCAGATGATAATGCCCCCTGAATTCTGGCCACCTTTGGTACGGGGGTGTTTTACAGAGGGGGCACTGGTGTGTGTGGGTGGGGCAGTGTGTGTGTTCGCACTGGGGGAGGTGGCGTGCGCATGTGTGTGTGTGGGTAGGTGTTGGATCTTGTGCAGGGTATGTTTGAGTCCCTCCATGTCTCGCTGCAGGTTCTGGCTGTGCTGGTCAGCCTTGGCCAGCTCCTCTTTCACTCTGTGGAGCTCTGTCTGTAGGGCCTGGTTGTCCTCCTCCTGGTGTCTCATGGCAGCTCGCAGCTCCTGCATCTCACACCTGTGCTGTCTGAGGAGGCTGGCTACCTCACTGTTAGCCTGCAGTGTGTGGCTGCTACAGTTAGCCAGAGTTTCCTCCCTGAACTGCGTGAACTCCTGCTCCAGCACTGCCAGGCTGTCTCTTAGGGTCCTGATGCTGCTGTATACTTTTGGGGAACTGGGGGTGCAGTGGGCAGGAGGGGGTACTTCACGGGCACGGGATCTGGGTTCAGGCTCAGGGTCTTGTACTCTGGCTCTTGTTTGTGTTTCTCTGCCTGTTGTTTGAGGTGCTGGAAGTTGAGCTCAAACTGCTATAGACTGCCCTCTGAGCCCTGCATCATGACTGTGCCAGTGTGGTATATATTCACTGTTAACATGGCATTACTGCTGTTTGAGTCCTCCAGTACAGAGATCTGTCTGCCTTTGCTGATGCTATTTTTTTATATTGGGATAATTCTGGCAGAGGGCTGTGTGCAGTGGGGTAGTGTGTAAAGAACAGTAGGTTGCACTTCACCCTGTTCTCTTCTGGCCCAGGAAGTCTGACACCAGGGTCTCTGGGAAACTCTTTTTTTGCCTTAGCTGAAATTAAATCAGAGTATTGAATTTGAAAATCCTACTGCTGGTAGGGCTGTGGGTTCTGATTGGCTGGCAGGAGTTGGGATCAGTACATTTGTGGCAGTTGTTTGCTGCTGCTGCTGCTGCTGCTGTTGGCTCAGGTCCAACTGTCATTTCAACTGTCACTTTGCTGTCCCCCTTCATGCCTGATTTTAAACAGCCTTTTAAATGGTATTTCTTTAATGATAATGATTAATTTTTTATACATAAGGTTTTAGTATTTTAAATGTTTCCATTTTATTCTCTGATTACTCAGAAACATTTATGCAAAATTATTGATCACAAATCAAACATTTTCTCGTAAAAAAACGGAAAATTTGATAAATAATTAGGAGCTCATCTTTTCACTGCTGCTCTCTATCAGAACTATCAGAACATGTCTGTATGTAACTAGGTGTTTCTGCTGGTCTGTCTGTGTGTCTGTGTGTGTTCAGTCCTGAGCTCTGAAGAGGTGGACGTCATTCTCCAGGGCAGTGAAGGAGGGGTGGACTCCGCGCTCAGCTACGCCAAGACCATCGCCAAATACATGAAGGACCTGACCAGTTACGTGGAGAAGAGGATCGCGCTGGGTAGGCCATCGCCACACTGCTGAACATAAATTCGCGCGTAAGGTCGAGCCATTCGTCGCTGGTGGGAAAATTCCATTTAGCCGAAACCAGGATGTTGATGACAAACAGGAACGGTCACGCTGCTGCTGTAACTGAGCCAGAGTAGCGGAAGTGGCAGTCCTGAGGAGGGGGTTATGTAACACTGTGCCATTTTCTATTTGCTTTGCGCAACGAGAAGTGAAATAAACTAAGCGTACGAAAGTGAGGATCTGCGAGTTTCATCCCACGTGTCTCTCTCTCGCTGTGCAGAGACGGAGTTTGCCAAGGGCCTAACGAGGCTGTATCACACCTGCAAGCAGAGCATCGCGCAGGTAAGCCTTTCTGGAAGAATCCAGAAAAGACCGGAATGGAAGTGCTGTCGGCAGCGCCAGACTCTCTAAAGGCCATTTTTTTCTGGCAGTGTGGGGTGAGTGTATGTGCTCCTGTCCCTGCAGTAACTTCCCCAACCCCCCCTCCCCTTTCCCCCCAGCCCCACATGCCCTTCCTGTCCATCTACTGCCTGGCCCTGGAGCAGGACCTGGAGCAGAGTCTGGGGGTCCAGCAGGCGGCAAGCACTCTGCACAACCAGACCTTCCTGCAGGTACGCTACACCACACTCAGTCTCCAGTGCTTTCACACTTACGCCTTTATCAGAAACAGCCTGCAAGTAAGTGCATCTGAGGAGGCTAGAGGAACGGTGGCACAAATATTTTTTGTATTTGTGTACACGCACACTCTGAGCTGGCCAGAGGAGGAGTGAGTCTGGTTCCTTCCTAGTATTCTTCCTCCATGTCTTTAGGCCAGGGTAAACGGTAAATCATGTTGCAACAAATCTTTTGCAAAGTGTGTACTTAAATAAAATTTGATTGATTGACCATTTACCTATGCTAGCAGCATTTTGGAGCCCAGCTGCGTGTCCATGCCTCATCCCCGGTGGGGTTTTGGGGCGAAGGGTGTGGGGGGGGGGGGTAGGCTGAAGGCTGACCAGGGCTGGCAGTGGCGGGTGGGTTGGAGGGGGGGCTGGTGGTAGGGGGGGGGGGGGGGGTAGGCTTATCACAGCTTGACAGGGGTGTGCGGGGGGTACGTGAATAGCCTGAGTGTAGTGTTGTGGGCGGGGGGTTTAGGCTGAGCTGGTGTGATGTGAGGTGTTGGTGGGGGGGGGGGTGTTATGTGTGGGCTCAGTGTGTACGTAGGTGTGGTGGGCGGGGGGGTGGGTTAGGCTGAAGGCGTAGGTGCATGGAGTGTGTGGCGGTTTGTTGTGTCTGCGCTGGTGGGCGGTGGAGACGAGAGAGCGTAGAGATAGGGCGTGTGCAGGATGTGAGATGTGGTGGGTGGGGTGTATGTATGTCCGGTGGGTGTGTGCTGCTGTGTGTGTGTTTCTGTGTGTGTGTGCTGTGGTGGTGTTATGTTTTTGTGTCTGTGCGCGCTAGTGTAACTGTGTGTCTGTGTGTGGTGGGTGGTGTGTTGTGTGTGCGGTGTGGGGTGTGTGTGTGTGTGTGTCTGTGTGTGTGTATGTGTGTGCGCGTGTGTGTGTGTGTGTGGGTGGGTGTGTGTGTGTGTGTGTGCACGTGCGTCCTCTGCGCAGCTGGACGCGGAGAGTAACCTGCGGAAGGCCCGGCAGGTCTACGTGACGCGCTGTGAGGAGTACGACAAGGCCAAGAGCGTCACCAGCCGGGCCGAGGAGGACGGCGGCAGCTCCGTCACCAAGTCCCTGGACAAGAAACGGCGGCTGGAGGAGGAGGCCCGCGGCAAGGTCAGCTGAGCCTGCGTCCCGTTCTCTGATTGGCCGGTGTCCGAGCATTTGCGCCCTGATGTGGAAGGTTCAGCCGCTGGAATGGGAGTTTATGATTTCCCTGTTCAGTGTGTGATTCTATATGGTGAAATGTGATTTATTCACGTATGCTTTATTGGCGTGGTCACGCATTGCTGCAATATTGATAAAAACACTCATTTGCATAAAACAGTGTTGCCCAATCGTATGCCATGGAGGACCAAAAGTATGCAGGTTTTCATTTCTACCAATCACTACATCTGCTGGTTTTACTCATTAACATATCTACCAGAGGCGAGGGAACTAGTTGGTGAAATCAGCAGGTGTAGTGGTTGGAAAGAAAACCAGCGTACTCTTGGCTGTCCATAACACGTAACTGGGGACCGCTGACATACGTAATAAATCAGCAATCAAAACCACAACACTGTTGTCAACTGCATAATCGATGAATAACACTCAAGTTGTTTTTAAAGAAACATTGATTTATTGATTAGTGTCTTTCACGTGCATGCTCTCCCTTCCTGTATTGCACCCCCCTCCCCACCAGGCTGAGGAAGCGGAGGCTACGTATCGCACATGCATCGCCGACGCCGTCACCCAGCAACAGGAGCAGGAGCACGTGAAGGTCAACGTCCTGCGGCAGATCCAGGAAGTGATCAAGCAGAGCGATCAGACCCTGCGATCGGCAAGTATCCATGGCGACACGTCCTCAAGAATCTAAGGGGAACAGCAGCCCTCTTTGCGTTAAACCTATCATAAGAACATAGGGGAAAAAGTGGTGACAAGCACAGGCCACTCAGCTCAACTAAACCCACCTCTGATTGGCTCCCTCTCCTTCACAGGCCACCATATCGTACAACCAGATCATGCACATGCAGACGGTGGCGCTGCCGGTGCACTACCAGACCCTGTGCGAGAGCAGCAAGCTGTACGACCTCGGCCAGCAGTACGCCGCTCACGTCAAGGACCTGCGCTTGCCCGAGGAGCCCAAGGCCCGCTACAAATTCGAACCCTACTCTGCCTCCTCCGCCCAGTGAGTGCCCGTCGGCAGCCGTCTGCAAGTCCAAACCCGGGAGTTTCACTGTTTTGCCGTTTTTGCATTTTTCATAAATTTAACATAACATGGCATAATGATGAGAACAGGCCATTCAGCCCAACATGCTCGCCATTTTCCTGACTAAATTAGTGCTGTGATTACCTACAGACTATAGTATCTAACGCTGTATCAAGCCTAGGCTTGAAAATCGCCTCTAGAGTTTCTGCCTCTACTATGTGACCTGGCAACCTGTTCCACACATTGATTACTTTGAGTGGGACCCTGGTCTCTCTGGTGTGGACCGTGTGATTATTAATGGGATTATTAATGGGGGGGGTTTGTTTGCTTTGTCTGAGTCAGGCAGTCTGGCAGAGTGCGTCACGACAGCTTCAACACGGACCGTCAGAGCGCCGCAGAGGCCCCGCCCACCTCGGGGGAGGCGGCCTCCGGAGATGGAGTCTCCAGCCATAAGCAGAGGAAGGGTGAGAGATCAGCGGTTCTCGTCCTGCATGCGCGCAGCACACGTGTGCTCTCCCCCTCTCCTGTGGCGCTTCTTCGCCTCGCTCTGAGACGTGTTTCTGGTTTTTGTGTCGCAGTACGAGGTCACCAGTCTCACAAGTCCTGGCCCACGACGCAGAGCGACACTGAGAGCGCGGGCGGGGGCAGCGGCCTGGAGTCCCCCTCCACCAGCACAGGTACCCCGCCGCACGGCCAGCGGGCTGCTGACACCCGCGCAGCGAAAACCCGCTTTCCGTCGATGCGTTAGCGTTAGCATTAACGTTAGCTTTAGCGTTAGTCAAAGCAGGGGTTTCAGGTCTAGGGGATCCGTGGTGACCTCGGTGGCGTGGCCTGTGTTGCAGGGGACGTCAGGAAGATACCGCGGACTTCCTCCACCGGGACCATGTCGTCCAACGAGGACCTGGAAGAGAAGGACGGGAACGTGGCTTCCTTTGAGCAGAGTGAGTCCTGAGACAGGCCTCCCTCGCTCTCCTCTGGCTCTCCTCACTCTCAGAGGAGCAGAGAGGAGAACCAGACACCCTGTCACATTTCAGGCCTTTACGAGGCCTGTGTGCTCCTTGTTGAACTGAACCACCGATTCGTATCTGCTGAATTAGGTGCGATTTTACAGCAAGATCTCCTCGCGATGATCATCGCTGCCGTAAGCTCTAATGCTTATGTGAAGCTGTTCACAGTGCTTGACTGTTGAAGTTTGCAGCTCCATGGTGACGGTTTCTCGCCTTTTGGTGTGATCCGCTTAGTCAAGGTGTAAAATGCACTCGACTGAGTTTGACATTTAAAGGTTGAAAGGTGAAATGGGTGCAAAAGCAAGTGCACTTAATTAGACTTGGGTCTCATCGTTGCTTGGATTTGACTATAGTGTTAATCGATTGAGAAGTCATTAAAATCCATACATGCTAACTCTCATTAAAAAGGGCATTGTAAAAGTTTTAGGATGAAATTTGAAAAGAAAAAAAAAAAACATCAGTTTGTTGAATCTGTGAAAAGTTTCTAGCAGCACATCTAGCTATGTAACATAACAGTTTTGACATGAAAATATTCAAATACAATATAGCTGTAGAAAAATTGGTGCTTGGCTACCTATATCTTTTACAAGTGACTATGGTATACAGTATTAACTGCAATAATGTGAATTAAGCAGAGGGTGACAGAGAGATATAGTTTTTGCTGTCTCAAACCCTCCCAGCTGCTTGCTGCATTGTGTTTATTATAAAATGACGCTGACGCTTGTATACAGCTTATATACTCATTAGTGGGCACGTGCGCTGATTCGGACACTGACGCTGTGTTGGGACAGCACAGGACGGTACGTTCAGACCGATGGACTGCGTTGCGTTTTTCAGGCATGAACGGCATCGAACCCGAGAACACGGCGCCCAGCGGACCCTTCCGGAACATCGGCCTGTCCAAGGCGGCGCAGACGCACCGGCTGCGCAAACTGCGCACGCCTGCGAAGTGCCGCGAGTGCAACAGCTACGTGTACTTCCAGGGCGCCGAGTGCGAGGAGGTGAGGGCGGCCACCAGGGGGCACTGCGGCTTCAACATTCCACAGGGCAGCTTGCTGTTAAATTTCAGTTCACACGCTAGGGTAACTCTATGTGCACCTGAGATCTACAGATAAACTGAGACGCATATTCAAATAAGTGGCTGCTAGTGCTTGCTGTTACTGTTTCAAAGGTGTCTTTAGTGAGATTCTTTTCATTATGTCAGTTATTCCATAAAAGCACAGGCCTCTGACAACCACTTTCACACTCAGCACCCTCTCCTTAGTGTTTATCAATGAACCTTTAGTTACACGGGGCTGGTTGACTGGACATGCATGCTCTTTCACAGCCAGCTCCCCCCCCCCGCCTGTCAGTTAGCCTAACCTGCATGTCTCATTGGCCGTTCAGTGCTTCCTGGCCTGTCATAAGAAGTGTCTGGAGACGCTGGCCATCCAGTGCGGGCATAAGAAGCTGCAGGGCCGGCTGCTGCTCTTCGGCAGGGACTTCTCCCAGGCAGCCCAGGGCAGCACCGAGGGAATCCCCTTCATCATCAAGAAGTGCATCTTAGAGATCGAGAGGAGGGCTCTGAAGATGAAGGTGGGGGAATGAAGGGGGGCTGACCACAAAGAGGCTTGCCGAGAGCATCCTGATTGAACCATACTTTATCTGTCCTTATCTCTCTTTCCCTCTCCCTCCTTCTCTCCCTCCCTCTTGAATCTTTCTGTCCCTCTTACTCTTGATCTCTCGCTCTCTCTCTCTGCCCCCTCTCCCTCCCTCCTTTCTCTCTCTCGCTCTCTCAGTCTGATGAGTCTCATTGATATGACCGCCCACAGGCATGGTATTGGCAAGACATTTACATTAAATGCAAATCAATAGTCATTGCCAACAACCAACTGCACAACAATATCAACACGTCCGTGTAAGGGATACTTGTACACTTATGTTCTCAGGAAACCTTACATGTACTTATTAATGAATCCAATCTCTCCGTGCGCAGGGCATCTACCGGGTGAACGGGGTGAAGACGCGGGTGGAGAAGCTGTGCCAGGCCTTTGAGAATGGCAAGGAGCTGGTGGAGCTCTCCCAGGCCTCTCCGCACGACATCAGCAACATGCTCAAACTCTACCTCAGACAGGTACGGATCTTCCCAACGCTCGCCACGCTAGAGGACGCCTCTGATGCACCAGTCAGATCGAAGGGCTGTGTGATGTCATTGAACTCTATTCATGTGGTTCCATGTTAAAAGCGTGTTTTTCATTCAGAGGCTTCAATCAGTACTCTTGCCTGCTATTTAGTATACAGCTGTTACGCAACTTGTATACTCAAAAGTGCGCTGATTTGGTCACAGCCCTGATTTCTCTAAGTTCTGTGAGCTTCCATATCCTGTTTCCTCTTTCCCATCATGCCCTCTGCTGCCCTCCAGCTGCCCGAGCCGATCATGCCCTTCCAGCACTACCACACTCTGATGGGTCTGGCCAAGGACAGCCTGAAGGCCGAGACCCCCGAGGGGGAGGGGGCGGGGAAGGGGCCCGAACTGGTGGACCGGGGCCCCGAGACAGACCCCGAAGTTCGCGTCTTGGTGGACAAGCTGCGGGAACTTCTAAAAGAGCTGCCCTGGGCCAACGTGGTTACTCTGCACTACATCGTGTGTCACCTGCGCAGGTGAGCCGACGCTGTCCGTAATCCCGTTCACACCTGAAGCCTAATCGTGACAAGCTGCCACACCCACCATCGATGCATGAGAACGACACCCTCTGTGATGGTGGTTGAACTGTTCAGTTTATTCTCCTTTGCCCCGCCCCCTGCCCCTCCCCCACCCCCAGGATTGCAGAGCTGGAGGAGGATAATAAGATGAGCCCCAGTAACCTGGGCATCGTGTTTGGCCCCACGCTGATGAGGCCCCGCCCCACGGGGGCCACCGTGTCCCTGTCCTCCCTGGTGGACTACCCGCACCAGGCCCGCATCGTGGAGGCCCTCATCGTCTTCTACCACGACATCTTCCCTCCCGAGGCCGGCAGTCTCAGTCAGGTGGGTGCCACAGCCAGCGCCTGGCTTTGGTGCGGCTGTAGGGCAGCAACCTTTAACTCTTGAGGCACTCTTAAGCCCAGAAATCTGATGGCTTGAGCAACTTGAGAAGTGCCTTGGATGCCATGAATGCGGTTGAGTCTCGTATTACCAGGCTGTGACTTCAGTCCTCCTGCGACTCCCACCTATAGCCGCGTTTCCACCAAAATTACCCGGAACTTTCAGTCCCAGGAACTACTTTACCAGGAACTAAATGGTTCCTTCAGCCAATGGTTGTCTGCGTTTCCACCGGGGTCTAAAGTACCACGAAGATTAGGCAAATTAGCCCACTGACGTTGTCGTCGGTCCATCTGTCATATGATTTCTTCTGTAACCCCATACTACTACCGAAGTAGCCTACATTTTTTTCTAATAACCGGGACAGCCCGGAGGGGTTTATTCCACTTATATACAACGGGCTACCAACAATGTATATGGTTACTTTTGTATTTACTGATTTTCATATATCTTCTCAAACACATTCATTAACGTTGTAAACAATTTGCTGTTTTATTACTTTCCGTCGTCAATTCCATATAGGCTAATCGCAAAATGACAAGAATAGAACGAAAACTCGGACTTGCGTGAAAATGTAAATTAGTAGTGGTACAGCCACCGTTTGCTTTCCTTCGAAGTTACTGCTAGCCGAGCAGCGAAGTGTGCCCTCCAGGTGCGAACCATGCACCATAAATGAGTCCATAGTCTTCCTGATCTTTTCGTGGAATTGAAAAATGGCAGTAAAATTGAGTAAAATTACGGCAGTCTGAAAAAGCTAAAGGGAAGATTACTAGAATTAACCTGTTATTTTACCCGGATAAAAAGTGCGGAAGGTGATTTCCAGTTTGCTTGTACTGTATCACCAATGCTAATTATGCAGAACTACCGCATACCTCACATAACTGTATCAAACGTTTTGAGTCAATTACAACGGGCTAACAAAGAAAATCCGGAAGAAAATATTCAGCAACCGAATTAATCCGTTTGAATGTTTTGGTAGCCTACGTAATATGCTGTCCCAGCACGAATGCTTAGCATTTTATAAAACGAATACTAAAGCAAGAAAAGAACAGAAGAGCACACGTTATAATTCCAAGACGTTGACAGGCTATAACCAAAAGTAGGCTACTGCGCCGCATAACATACAAGTTTGATTTGAAGTTATTATGAAAATAAATTGGTTTGCCGCTGCATATTTTCAAACATGGCGGAAAATAAATACAACACAAATGCTACGAGTACTCGACCAATCAGAAATGTTCAGCGCTGCAAGCTCCACCCAAAAAGTTCCTGTACTTTCGGAAAGTACTACCCCCCGAGCAGGAACGTTTTGGGGGGTAAAACAAAGCCCCCAGAACTAAATTTAGACCCTAGTTCCTGCGGTGGAAACGCACTGAGTTCCTCAAAAGGTTCCTAGTTCCGGGGTATAGTTCCTGCGGTGGAAACGCGGCTTATGTTACTCTCACACTCACCCTTCACCCATCTGCTCATCTGTGCACTGGAGCATATTTTAACTCACAACCCCTTATAGAAAATGAATATACTGAAGATATATTTAAACAAGATATTTTATGAAGATATTGCAACACTTCATTATATGTGGCCAAATAAAAATTGTTACTGATAGTAAGGTATTGCATCAGTATATCTTATACAAATACAATTCTGTGAAATATATTTATCATACTTTTCAAGATGTATATTTACATATTTAGTGCAGGAATATCTTCTTGAGGCAAATAATTTCTCATTTGTTTATTATTACTATTTTTCTGCGTGTGAGTTAAAGAGGTAAATTGATTCTAATGTTTGTCGTCATGATGCCTGTTGCTCAGGACAACAGCGTTGCAGGGAGGAGGGAAGAGGGAGACGGACAGGAGGCCTCGGAAAGGCGCGGCAGGCCGGACGCTGAGGACAGGCTGGAAGAGCTCTGTGGTGAGAACGCAAGCCTCAGCGCAGCCAAGGGAAAGACCGCTACCAACGGCCCTTTCCCTGACTGGAGCCTGAGCGTGCTCTTCATTGAGTCACACACACCAGGAAGGAACAGAGTTTCATCATCAGGATATTTCCCATGTGCTCCGTGTGTTTGGGGGAAAAAGTGAGGTTCAACGATGTTCTCCCTTTTCATTCAGGCACCTCTCCGGGCTCCTCTGGGTCCCGTGAGCGCTCTGTGGACTCTGATTCGGAGCTGGAGGAAGCGGAGGGCGAGGCCCAGCAGGAGAGCGAGGCCAGCGCTGATGACGAACAGCTGAGCCCCAGGGGCAGCGTGGACTTTCCCGACTCCCCCGACAGCGGCCCCCCGGCTGTCCCCGACGACGGCCCCCCGGCTGTCCCCGACGGCGGCCCCCCGGCTGTCCCCGACGGCGGCCCCCCGGCTGTCCCCGACGGCGGCCCCCCGGCTGTCCCCGACGGCGAGCCGCCGGACGCGGACGACGCGGAGCAGGAGCTGGAGCTGGCCTCCTCTCTGGCGCAGCTCAACACCAACCAGTCAAACAACACGGCCGTGGCCCCCCTGGGCCTGCCGCTGGCTCGCCTGTGCAAGGGGAGGCTGGCTGTGGCCAAGGATGCCCGCAGAGAGCCCGAATTTGTGTAGGGACAGCCTGAGCAGTTTTACAGGGATGAACCCGGTAAATTTGTATAGAAAGAGCCTGAGCAATTTTACAGGGAGGAAACTGATCAATTTTTAACTAAATAGCCTGAACAATTTTACAGGGTGGAACCCGGTACATTTTAATAGAAACAGCCTGAGCAATTTTACAGGGTGGAATCTGGTCAGTTTTTAATGAAATATCCTGAGCAATTTTACAGGGAGGAACCCTGTAAACTTGTCTTTCTTTGTCAGTGTATGATCCTTAACTGCTTGTGTAGTGTACACTGTATGACTTTTATGTGAAATAGCTCGTTTTTAGGTTTCAGATCTTTTCATTTACACTTTGCCTCCCAAATCAAATTTTGTCACAGTGCGCAAATGTCTCATTTCAAATGTCAGTTCAGAAAAAGACCGAAGAACTGAAAGTGTTAGCTTTAAATTGTACGATGAAGAGTTCAGTCAGTTCTGATTTTACTGTCGTTGTACTGGTACTGTCCTTGTGGGAGTTCATAGTGACTCTCTCCATATAATGGTATTTTTCTTCATAGTAAAAATATTAATATAATATAAATTGTTCAAGTTTGATAGAAGGTTACGGATATATTGTGAATGGTGATCTGCTCTGAAGCCCAAAATGCTGATGCTTTTGCTCAGTTTCCATTCTTATCACCACCACTAGGGGGCTTTTATTTTCCCCCCTCATCTCCAATCCAATGATGACCCTACATGTCCAGGAAACAATGGCTATTGCCCCTGTATCCTGTCTGACACGCCCTCCCTTTTTCAGAATCTGCTGGAATCTCCTGTGCACTAAGTCGTTTATTTAGCTTCTTAAATCTTTTGTGGTTGAAAAGGCTTTTTGTTGTGGTTTCCAATCACTTACACTGAGAGCCTGAAAGGCTAAATTAAGACCTCCAGCACCACTTTGTCGTTTTTTCCTGCTCCATTTGGCGCCTCTTGCTAAGAGAGCAGCGGAAGCCTTCACCTTCCCCTCTTCCCCACCAGTGCTTCAAACACTTTCACTCTGTTATGTTCCTTTATCAAGGTGTTCTGCTGCTCTATTCATTCTGAGTTCAGGTGAGCAGTTGTTTACTGTTTTTACAATGAATAGGAAGCAAGCTGTGGAAAAATTGTGTCTGTAGGCTGACTTTCTGCAGTCTTTTCAGTTGCTAGCTGCTAGTGATTGCTCTGGGCGGAGGGAAGGGTATCACTTCAGCTAGCACAAGCATTATAAATGCATCTCATTAGTACGGTTTGGTATGTCGTATGTTTTTATTTAAGACTGTGCTCTTCACAGTGGTTCAGACATCGACTGTGTAGTGTCGCTGGTAAACTATTTTAATTCTGTTTGTGGAATGGTCAATGGTTTTTTTTTTTTTAATAACTTGCCAAATATTTTCAAATGTTTTATAAAAGCTATTCCTAGAATAGGATTTCAAAGTTATATGTGTTAACTGTATTGGATTTTATAAATTATATTTTTACATGGAGAAAAATGTCTACCATGTCTATAAAATAATAAAAAGTGAGAAATGTGATATGTTTTTCACTACTCTTTTACTGACAAGCTTGAGTTTTGTATAATTAAAAATATTAGCTGAAACTGTAAAGTATGTACTTTGCATCTATAATCAAATGACATTTAGTGATTGCAAAAAATCAGGTAAGATGAAAAACATAAAAAACTAGGGGACATTTAAAAGCATGGTCTGCATTAACGTGGACCATTGTAAGAATTTACGAGTTTTCACAATAACCAGTACTCAGGAAAATGTATACCATCTCGTTACCACAGAATTTCCATAGTGAACCTGTCGGTAGGCTCCCTGCTCTCTCTCCCGACAGTAACATTATTTCACTGACAGCCCAGCTGAAGGAACGGCATTGTTTAAGAAATGAAGGCAAGTCGATATTTGATTGTTTTTTATACATACTGTTTATACTGTAACTTTTTCTTGTGTTAAGTACTTCATATTTCAGTTAATGAATGTTTGATCAGTGTAAGCAAGGTACGACTAGCAGATCATAGTTAATGTTTCACTGTGGTCAGGGAAACTGTTTACTCTCTAGTAGCATTGAGTTCTTCCGGTAGCTGTGCAGTTTTGCGATGGTTTCCTCTGCTGGACACAAGGTAATTGCCTTCTGCCTCTGATTTTATCCTTCTTCCTGATCTTCTCTGGTTAACATTGCTGCCCATCAGCTGTACCCTTCTGAGTGTGTACTGGATACAGCACTTGGAAATCTTAAGCTCGTTTGAAATTTCTCACTGGGAATAACCTTGCCTCAATATGCATACTCGGGTCTGCACATCTAAGCCCAACTCCTTTGTCATATTTGTTGCAACTTTAGTGCCTATTTTACTTATACTACAGGTCAATGGTATTGGGCTACTTGTGGTTTTTTTTATTTTTTTTTTTAAACCTTAAGATAGATAACATTTTAGTCACTAAGTTCCACTCCACCTCCCTCCCACTCCCACCTGCCAAATTATTGGATAGACTTCCACTAATTTAATTGTAATTAAAGCTAAAGGAGGCTATTTTAGGAAGGTCTTGGGTTGCTTAGGTTTGTTATTCAATAAATGTGCATAAATTAACTGAGTTCTCTACCTAAATTAAAAAATAAAAACACCGGTGGCCTAATACTTTTGGCCTGTACTGTGCATAATTTCAGGAGATGGAAAGTAGACACCCCACTCCTTGAAGCAAGAACCATGCTAATGTTTCCTTAGTAAGGCTCTGAGAGAAAATGACCTGCTTAACTATTTGTTTTTACCATTTGACAGTTTGCATGAATACATGTAAATTTATTTTCCAAGAAAAAAAAAATACAATACAGTAGTATGGCTGTGTCTGGGGCTAAAGTGAGTTACCAAAGACACAGTCTCTAACATTCTATATTTCAAGTCTATGTATGTAGGTAGAGACTATAACCAAAAACATAGGCCCTACTTTTATTACACCGCTCAGCCCATTTACTTCACTGCTCATCCCAGCCCTGCATCCCTGTTTCTCTCACTCCCTCCTCAAGCTTTCTTCCCTGCCTCAAACATTGATTAGGTCAAAGGCTCTGCATGTTTTTATATTTATGCACTATTTTTTTATGTTATTTGGTCCTCACTCCTTGTTGGCTTTATTAAAACCATGCAGTACCGAAGAACAAGGGCGGAGTTAAAGTTGAAGCAAATTGCTTGTAGACTACTTAAGTGTTGGTTGTGTTATAGAGCAGGATGTCGGTAATTGATCGAGTGCTTTTATTCTGGATTTTAGCCATCTGTGGGGAGATTACAGCTATGGTAATGTACATTATTGTTATGTGCTGATTTTAAGACCGATATAGTATTTAGCCTATATAGGGTTTTATTTAAGATTGCCTGCTTGTTTTCATATGCGAAAATGATTTTATTGAAATATCGTAGCCATCGTATAATTTTCTTCGAACACTTGGTGTGCTGAAATTAGTCATATGAAATAAGATAGATATCGTTTATATGTTGAGATTCCTTATGAAGGCATAGACTGCACGTTTTTAGAACCAGGTGTGTCGATAATAAATTGAAAGCGTCTTGTTTGCTTCGAAGTCAAGGATGTGCAACTATACAGCTACTACTGGAACTATCGCTGGTGTGGATGACTAGTCATCAGTGTTAATGTGGCCTGAAGATAAACTGTCAATCAACCCAAATAGCGCCTACATTTTCGCTAATCTTCATCTTCGTATTTTTTTCTTTTTTAAGGTACAGTGCAGTTAGAGCATCTCTTATTCGTGCCTCAATTATGCC
Source organism: Anguilla rostrata (assembly GCF_018555375.3). Classification (NCBI taxonomy): domain Eukaryota; kingdom Metazoa; phylum Chordata; class Actinopteri; order Anguilliformes; family Anguillidae; genus Anguilla; species Anguilla rostrata. Next base: position 25,161,996 of record NC_057936.1, on the reverse strand, counting down.
ATTGTAAAATACCCAGGGTCCAACAGGGATAAAATGTACTCCATCTGAGTTTATTTAACACGGAACATTTTGCTGCATGCAATTTTTTCACTAGGTCTCGCTGAATGAGATGAAATGTCTCTCCTGTGATTAATTTTAGCCTTCTATGGCAAGAATAAACGGCGATTTCTGGTGTTTCGGTAGTCTCTCACTCTTTGGGAAAACGCAGACTACGTGGTCTTCAGTATACTGAGGTCCCCGTGTCCTTTCTTGTCTGTTTGTGATGATGTTAACGCAGCAAGCAGATTAGCTGAACAAATTTAACATTAAACGCTGAACTAACTTTAAAAGTCAAACATGTCGATATAAGTAGCCTACAATTAATTAATTTTTAAATATTAAACACCATATAAAATACCTACGGTGTTCCCAAAAGGACACTACATGTAGATGTTATTCAAGACCATAAAGTGTCCCCAATCTCTAAATCTGAAGCCCTCTCCATGACCTCCCTGGGTAGCCTACCAACACTCACGTTTTCTCTTTAGATGGCATTCTGTAAACATATAACAGCAAAAAAAAAAAAAAAAAAGGCTGTTTGCTATAGCGACTCAGAGGCGGCATTATTGTAACAGCTATTACATTTATACAGGCATCATAATTGTTTGGTCACCTAGCAACCATTCCCGCTAAAAAATGATTCAGAAAACCATATAAGGACTGTCAAGGACAGATTACTGCTGAAAATGATGTATGATTTGATTTATTGTAAAGGAAAAAATGCTTTATAACTTCCGGAACAAATTTTTACTCTCATTGCTCTAGAACAAATTTTTTAGAAATATTTCCCACAAAGGTTGTGAAATTGCTCGGTTCTTTAGGCAGTCGGAAGAAGACTGAATTGCGCGTGTACAGTACTACGAGCCTGAAATGGCTACTGTAGATGCAGGGTGGTAAGAAGTTATCGACCGTGTTAAGTTAATGATGCGTTACATTTATATCGACTCTCCCCTAAAACTGGACATAGCGCCTGTATATGCTGATTCACCGTGTGATTGAGAAGGTGATTGATTGATTGAGTTTATTTGATAAATGAAATACACTCAATGGCAATCAAAGCGTTTAGTTTTTTTTCATATCAGTATTTACATATACAGCATAGTGTATTTGTCAGGGTATGAGTTACAACGAGGTTTGGGGGGTCTGCCCCCCCCCCCCCCCAAAAAAAAAAAAAGTCAGAGTGTAATTCAAACCTTGCTTACAGTCGCAGTAGAATAAGACATATCTACTGTAAGCCTTAGGCAAGCATATGACCCCCTGCTGCCCTTGTTTACCAGAGGTGTTAGATTAAGTCCCCATGTGAGTCTTACTGTGAATGGTGTGTAATGTGTGATCCACTGGAAACAGCTGACTTCCTGGGTGTTGAAACACTACGGCACTTCTTAGCTTCCACAAGAAAAATTCAGATTACAGTAATATTAGGATTTGCTGGCTTGTTCCACGTCACAGAGTGAGTGTGCAATTTTTAACATTAAAGCCCTCAACCAACTCTAGAAAGTGCTGGTATGTAATTGAGAGGGCTGCTTGGTGGCTCATCCTGTCTGACTGTGTCAGGTCAGGGCGACCCACATTTAGCGCTAGCATTGCCCAGGGTTAGGGAGCGTTCAGGCCGCTGAGATTCTTGCTTCATTGGTCTCTAGCAACCCTTGCTGATCGGTCAGGTGCCTATGGCTTGCTTGTTAAAGATGCACATGATGCTCCAACATCTAGTTCTAAAGCCTTCACAGAAGAGTGGAGATTATTATAGCAGCAGAGGGTGGACCAACTCCATATTAATGCCCATAATTTTGAATAAGATGTTTGATGTCAGGAATCCACATACTTTTGGCCATGTTGTGTATATCTGTAGTTTATTGGATAAAATACAGGCCTTCCATTGACCAAAACATCATGTATATTATCTGGAGATGCATTTTCCATACAAGAGTGTTACACCTCTCTTACCCTAATGCATAATCTTAAGTAATGTAGAACTGAAGTGTCTCCAATCACGCTGTCCAAATGCACACTGAAAGAGTGCAAACAATACCCATCCCATACAGCATATTTACATGTGGACATATATAGCACATCCATATCATCACTCATAATCTCCTGCTTATCTCCACACCAAAAACCCACCGAATACATTGTGCTGTCTGTGCCACCCCCTTGTTTCGTATTCCCTACATGTTTTGAACACAATGTTCTTTTGTTTTTGCCATCAATTATTCACTGGTTATTGTTTTTTTTTTGTTTTTTTTTGTCTTTGTCTTCTCTGCTTGCATTATTTTCTATATGCACCAATAAAAAGGCATTACAAATGTTTACAAAGAGCTATAATGGTATCGTTATCACCCCTGGTCCTTATCCCTTTAGATAGGATAATTGTCCCAACACATGTCTGATAAACAAATCCTTTTAGGTTCCCAGTTTGAGTAATACAGTTGTGTAATAGCTACATAGGTCACCACGTAGCGCAGTGGGACCTTAGTGCAGCATTACTAAAGAACTAATCTTCTAACTAATTACAGTAGGACATTTTGTGAAGTCAGCAATCCCCTCAGGTTATGTAACACTTGCATTACCTTTGCCATATACTGTTCAGCCTGTCGTCCTGCTTGAGATAGCAGTGTCTTTGCAAACAATGTGTTTGGCCCTAAATTATTTAATCAGATAAAGAATCTGGGCTGCCGTATTAATGATTAGCTCAGAGGCATATGATATGGGGAGCGCAGACGACGCAAAGCTCTCAGAAGAAGTCTGTCAGTATCGCGAGGTTTAGGGAGCCGCTGTTCTAACACAGATACACTGGACAGGATCCTGCACGCATTCTGCCCTTTCAGTGGACCGTACTGATAGGCAGTCATGCGTTCTTTCTTAACGTCCTCCGTGCTATTCTCCTTCCTGCTACAGTCTGTGGTAAGCTACCGAATCGTAAACACTAAGGGGTAGAAACGGAAAATGGTTTTGTGTTAAGACAAAGCTTTCTTTTTATGTTGGCTCTAAGACTGCGTAAAGGATCGTTTCGTCTTTTTTTAACTGCGTGTGTTGTGACTGCTGGTAATCCTGAAAGTGACGCTGTTGTCTTGCAAAATTGAAAAAAGAAGTTCTGTAAAATTCCATACTTTCTATAAGTGCTGTAAAATTTCGTACTTTCTGTAAGTGCTGTAAAATCCCATACTTGTAATGTTCCATGACTCTAAAACGTTTAATTTGACGTTTTGCAACAAAAAAAATCGATTAAATTAAAATGCGTGCTCAGCTTGTTTGTGTACCAGTCTCGTGTTGTTGCACAACGTGTTATTCGACCTTTTGTACCCTCTGCCCACAGGCAGCACAGGAGGACTGGCAGAAGGCAAAGACCATTTATGAGTTCTCTGCCAAGGACATCGATGGGAACGAGGTTTCCCTGGAGAAATACAGGTGTGCAAACTCAACTAGGACACACACAGTTATTCAGTTCAGCATGACTGAACCATACCTTCCTAAAACCTGGCTATTCATTTTTATCATCCTGGTCTTAATCTCAAGAATTGTATATTCTGCTATCCTAACCTACACTACAGGGGACATCCAGTAAAAATAGGATAAATAATATTTTTGTAAATATTTTCACTGCAACATGTTTTTGTCATCCAAGACAAGTATTATGTAAGGACAATACAGAACTATCCATACCAGGAAGTCAAGTGTAGTTCAAAAAAGGAGGCCACCGAGCATCAGCCAGTCCAAAGGCCAATCTGATGCTTCTCAGATAAAGGACAACATAGGATTGCAGAAGGAAAATGTCTGGAACGCACGGATGCAAAATAAGCCCTTTAATGGTGCGAAATCATGTAGTTCATTCTACATTGTGAACTATTTCCTCATCGTATGTTAGCCTTGACTGTGGATGGTGATGGAGCTGAGTGCATAACTTACCTTAGATTAGCACATCACATCCACAGTACATTGACCAGGCTGTGGGGATAAGATGATGAAAACCCCCACAGTTATAGTAATAATAATAATAATAATAATAATAATAATACATTTTATTTGTATAGCCCCTTTCCAGAGCCCAAGGTCGCTTAAAAAAGTTAAAAGGTTAAAAAAAACAGCTAGTACAGTAAATACAGAAGGCAAAACATGTAGATAGGACAGTGATACAGTACAGTATACGGATCCATTTTTTGTACAGTATACTGATCAATTTTACAAATATGATTTGTATTTGTTCTGGTACACAGTTGAGACCTTGTATTTGATGAGTGATTTGTACTATGCTGGTATAGAGCATTGGGCAAATGTCAGCACACAGAGCCTAGTTTCAAACGTTCTTTTATTTTGTGCACAGGGGTTTCCTCTGCATCATCACCAACGTTGCCTCCAAATGAGGCAAGACCCCGGTAAACTACTCTCAGTTTGCTCAGATGCACGCCAAGTACGCTGAGAGAGGTTTACGCATCCTGGCCTTCCCGTCCAACCAGTTTGGCAAGCAGGTACGAGGTCATGGATAATATCCGGCAGGAGCTGAAATGCTCTTTGTGTCCTTCCTGTCTAAAAACGACCAAAGAGGGAATCTAATGCTGGAGGAGAGGGAAGATCGGCTTTTAACTGCAATACTGAAGTGCTTAACTGAGGCAGTCAGCTTTTATCTGTGCGGTGGATGTCACCAGTTTGACCTGATGCAATCACAAAAAAAGCTTTTTCACCAACATCAAGATCACCAAGAATGATGCCAACAGCTCTGTGAAACTATAGCCACGTAGATGTGCTGCACATATTATTAAGACAAAACATATGTCAATATAATCCCAGCATAAACATAGAAGTGTACATCCTCCCCACTTTGGAATTGCAAATTGTGCCACAGTCACCAGGAACACATTAGCTGAGTGCTCCTGCAAAGAATTGACTTATTCTACACCTTACAGTGCACACAGTACTACAGGTGAAGGCTAGCGTTGATCAGAGGAGAGGCACATGTATCACTTAGACAACTGGTAGTCTGTGGGAACATGACATGTCATTGGGAGGAAGTAGTGACCCCAGGTACAACTTAAACCTGTACTACCCCTGATGAGACATGGCAAACTGTGCTCCAAGTTACAGTCATATGGTGACATAACCTAAGCCTGCAACTATAAAACTGGGACTACTGAGTCTGGCCTCTGCTTGTGGTTTGCATCCTGACCAGCTGAGCCACTCCACTGCATGTTGCTTCTTTCCTTTGCTGTTGAGATGTTATTCAGCTACTGTGCCACACTGAGATTAATATGACGTAGCCGTGGGAAGGATTTCCAAAGGCCCTCAAAGGCATCACATGAGAACAGGACAGACTCAGGCTCAACCACGTCTTATCTTTTCAGGAGCCGGGAACAGAGGAGCAGATTAAGAACTTTGCCCAGTCCTACAATGCGGAGTTCGACCTATTCAGTAAGATTGATGTGAACGGGCCGGATGCTCACCCCCTGTGGAAATGGCTGAAGGAGCAGCCCAATGGCAAGGGGATTCTGGGAAAGTGAGTTCTAATGGTGTGATTTCCTGTTGCTGGATGTGTAACGATGAGTGACTGAGTGAATGGTGTGTGTGCCCTGCGATAATTTGGTGACCTGTCAAGGGTGTATTTCTGCCTCTTGGCAAATGCACGCTGTGATAGGCTCTAGCACGTCCGCGACCCTGACCAGAATAAGCGGGTATATATGATGGATGGATGGATGTATAAGGGGCAGGTTGGGCTTTTTAAAGCCTGAGTTAAAAGCTCTCCAGATGCACTCACCGTCTTTTTTTTTTGGGGGGGGGGGGGGGTGACATTATTTCTTGACTTAAGATGAAAGTCAATGGAATTATAAATGAAATGCAAAATCAAGATTAAATGAAATGAAAAATCACAAATAGAAAATGTCCTGTATGCCCGGAATGTCTGAACTGTTTTCTTATCACACAACTACTGACCATGAACTTTTCCCTTCTTAGCTACATCAAGTGGAATTTCACCAAGGTAAATGTTTATATAATGCTACACACCTTAGAAATTATGAAAAAGAGCAATAGTTAGTGTGCACAGCTGTGTTTATTTTCTGCATTTATGTCTTCATAAGTAAGAGCTTCTCAAGGCTGTGGCTTATACAGTCTGGTATTTTACCCTCTACACATACTCTACATAATGACTGCCATTTTAATGAGCTGAGACATTTTGTTCGAAAGTTTATTTTCATAGCTTTCACATCAGCCCATTTGCATGGTGTGAACAACACCTGATTAGAAATTCTATTTAGAATGGAGTTCCCATTGTACCGTTTTATCAGCCACCTAGCAATGAGTTATAGCTTATAATCGCAATACAAGAGGATCAATCACTTGAATGGTGTAGCAGCAGCCTGGTTTGCATAGTGATTGTTGAGGGAACATTATTGATCATTCACAGAGTGTTGTTTTCCAGACCTCATGTTTATACATGCTCTGAGAGACTATTTGTGTTGATAACCACCTGTCTCTCTCTCTTTACATTGCAGTTTCTCATAGACAGAGAGGGAAAGGTTGTGAAAAGATATTCACCACTGCAGGACCCAAGTGTAAGTAAAAAGATTGTCAAATTCGAATGCCGATCCTGACGAGCGACTATTTAGTGTTTGTTGGCATACCCAGAGCCCCGCCTACAAACAGCTGTTCAGGTTCACCCTCTCCCCCATGATATCCTATGATTTCACCAGGAAAGTGTGGCATGACTGACAGGCTTAGTACCCATTTAAAACCTTTCACATGCTCATCTTTGCTAATGCCGGCCTGGTAAATGCACAGCCTTGTTCCAGCAGCATTATGCTGTGTGCGGCGCTTGTGTCAGACGGGCAGGGTGGCACAGAGCACCATCTGTCCTGAGCTACCCAGCTGTGGGGGGGGGGGATGAACTTGGGCGGGAGGAGTGTCACCCATCCCAGAGCTGGCTCCAGTCCTCCACCAGGCACTTGGACAACACCGTCCTTGTTCCCCCTCATTTTTTTAAACACGTCTAAAGCATCCCATCAAACGGAAACTGGCACTAGTGGTCATTATTGTGTGTCTCAGAGTGAGCTGACACCCTTTACACCAATTGAAATTCTTGAAAAATCAAATGCAACACAAGTTACTGACATGTGTTTTCATGCAAATGACACCTTTCCATTATTTGAATATTCATTTGTCAAACTCATCTTATTAGACGGGATGACTAAGCTTGTTTTTGGGAATACTGTGCAGAGTTACTGATCTTTGTATTTCTAAAACTGAAATAAAGCTCAGTTTGCTTTTCTCCTGGAAAAATATCTAGGTCAACATATGTGCCTGAAATTGGAATGGATTTACAATCACTGCCATCTCCAAATCATATCAGATTAGAACATCCAGCTTTGTTTTAATGCAAACAGAAATGTGACTGTACTCTGGAAATGATCCCCTTTGATCGTATCTGCATGGGTTCATGAGCAAGCCTTTTTGTCTTCATGTGATAAAGTTTTTATTTATTTTTTATTTTTTACAACGTTTATGTCATCATGACCCTGGTCTACCCACTTCATTTTGACGTCCCATTCCTTTTGTGGGAAATTTGGGTGTTGATCCATAAGAAATATGCATAATTATGGAAATGTCAGTGCAGTAACTGGTGTTTCAGCCTTCTATGAAACATTACAAAATTCCTCTAATGAATCAGATTTTTAAAAAGATGTTTTTTTCTTTCTCTTATAACAGGAAGTGGAAAAGGACATCCACAAGTACCTGTAATCCCCTCCGAAATGACTGAAGCATCCTCCGTGTCATGATCCCTCCTCTTACCCCCTCACCCTGCTTGCCGTCCTCTCCCATGGCCTGCTGGGAGCTGGTGCGTCCATTCCCCCAGACCAGTGACGGCCTGTCCACAAACCCGCTCGTCGGACAGGGCAGGCCTGATGACTTCGGCGTGCAACCCCCCTGGGAGGACGCCTTGCCCCCAGCCAAACCATCTGAGAGGACCCTTGCGCTTTCTTCCGCTTCTGTTTACACCTACTAATTCCAAAAATATGAAAAAACATGTATAGCTGAAAACATATTTCTACTGTTCTGTGCAACAATAAATTCACACAGCCATTCTGCTAGTTGTCAAAAGTGATTTTTAAAGTCGGATAAAGTGTTTTAAAGTGTTGGATTTTTTTATAGGTTTAAAAGGTGTCATTTAAGTATTTAAAATACCTTTCAGAAACAGTGCAGAAATGAATGTTCCATGTATAAAAGTTAAAAGTTACTTATTAAAGTTAGATAGGTAGAATAGCTTTAGTTGTCTACTTTATGTTAATTATTTTATATGTTACAGATTTAAGCATCTGTAATTAAATCTGCTTGTTGGTGGGTGGCTTAGGCATTGAACCTGCCTCATTTTAAGGCCTCAGAAATTAAAATTTTGTGTATAATGGTTGTCTCTGACAGAGAAAGAGCTTCCAATTTTTAAGAAAAACAATTTAAGCAATCATATTGAAATTAAACGAGGAGCTATTTATGACACATTTACAACGTATCCAATAAAACTCACTTTTTAAAGCCACTTGGTCAAATGTGTAGTTTAACACTAATTACGAACGTATTCTACAAGATCTTTAATACTAGTGGATATCTTATCTCAATTTAAGAACTGAAAGTACAAGTGTATGCATGCAATGATAGAAAAACATTGAGGTCTCCAGCGCCCCCTCTGTGCATACTGCAAATAATCAGACAAGATTTTAGAAGAACAACAGGGTAAGATTCCATAAGTGTAGCTAAATGTTTGCGGTAAAATTCCTACTGACTTTTGATCCAGGCTTTGTTTTCTGCTCAGTGGAACCACGATGCCTTCATTTTCAATAATTCAAGTACATTATTCATTTACTTAATAAACTCGGTGAAGCAACCGAGTTAAGAGAAGACAGAAGTTAGAGAATTAGAGAAAATGATAGTTATGATAATAAAAACGGACAAAAAGAACGACATGTGAGTGCATAATCCAACATATTGTCAAACAGCCAACAAAAGGACTTCATTTTACAAACGATAAAAAAATGCTCTTATAGCGCCCCCTACTGTAGAATTAACGGAATGTCTCGAAAGCGTAAAGAAATTCGTAAGAAGGTATATGTATACAGTAATTTCATTTTGACTTCAAGAATGCCCGTCAGGCATGTAAAAAATGTGTGACGAATGTTTGAATGCCGTCAAGCGTTGAGTTCTGAGTTCTAAAAGCCTAAAACATGAAATATCATTGAGAAAACAAGAAACATTAGATAATCAGCTTAAAACTTATAGTTTCTGAGTCATTTGGCCGTTGCATATTAATTATCACATAGGTCGTGATGTTTAGTTAGTTAACTAAACATGAAATAAAGAAAATTAGTTTAGTAACTTTAATTGCCGTTGCATAATAAGCCAGACAAGACGATATATGTAATTAATTCTTTTGTAACAACAATATTTATCTTGTTTTAATTTTGAAATTTATTTCAAGATAAAACCCCTTGAAATTAAATATTTCATTTCCAATGAGATCCTGAAAGGTTCAGACACATACAATATATTTATATGCATTATAAAATACGGAAATAAAACAAGTAAAAAAACAACTTAGACAAGTAATTAAAAAGCATTATAAGAGCTGGGTAGAAAAATATGCAATAACTTTAAATTACTGAGTTACAATAGCTCTTCCTACGAGCATAATAATAAACTAAAACAGGTATAAATATCTAAATCAATCTTCTGTTCTATCTAGTTTATCTTTTAGTCATTGCCCCTGTTGTCACATAGTTCACAGAGCTGTGTCTTCCCTGCAGAACTGTGTGAGTTATACAGTTTTGAGGTCTTTCCCTTTCCCTGGGTGCTCTCCTCATCTCTGTCATATTCACGTGGCTCAGTCAACTGTTCTTGCTGCTCTGGTTTCCTCCTTCCTGACACTGGGGAGCTCGCGTCAGGGCTTTTGAGGGGGTTGTCAGCCATAGCCGAAACCTGAACCGTTTGATCGTGGGATTACAAATGGGGTCTCCGGTGTGTGGAGCTGTCACTTTGCCAAACGAGAGATATCCAAGGCAATGATCGGCTTCCAAATAAAAAAAGGGAACAAATCAATGTGTAAGAATATATCCCCTTGACTTCTACCACGGTGTGCTAAATGACAGATGCTCTAATTAAACACACTCATATCCAGGGGGGCATACTGTCTGCTCCCCCATATTGGCAAGGTCACGTGCCATCACTACACTCATCCTGGTGTGCTCCGTAGCTCAGGAGCAAAACTAGACACCGTTTCCTATCATTATCAAATAAAGAAGTATAAACTTATTGTGGGATTAATAACACTATTTGCTGTGGTAGCAGATGGTTTTGTTGTTGGGATTCTGGTTGTTTTCATGTGGCAAATCTTTATGAACTCATTTGATGAACAACTGTAGAATAAAATTTGATTAACAACTATAGAATATGGAATAGCAAGTATTAGGTAATTAAATTTCACCAGACGTCATTTTAACCGTCCACTCCTCACATGATGACGTAAAACAGTACACTTGCTCTACCAGGAAAGCGTGACGTATAGCCCGTTGAGAGCTCTGGTGAAGAATGAGTCGGAAAGAGAAACACTACAGGACAGCAGCATCAAGCGAAGACGGTACCGTGTGCGGCTGACACTGCACCGATGAAAACAAGACACACACAATTAAGGATTGTCCGCCTGTTTTTATTTTAATTTGGTCAATGTCTGGTTTAGCCAATTATATTGCCCCGACAACGCGTTTACATTTTGTCAGTATTTGCACGATTGCAGTGGATATTTCATTTGGAAGATTCGACCTGCTTGTTTTTGGATTCTGAATGGAAGCTGCAGCAGAGGGAGCGGCGAGCCTGTCGGTAGCGGCGGAAGGGAGTCCGTTAACCGGGGCTGTGGCGTCTGATGAGACCGAGACTGTCATCGGTGTCAGCTACGGAATGGACGCCGGAGATATAGGTAACAGTCAAGAGTTTTTTCCAGATTCTCAAAAACAGGTATTGATAATGAGGCCAGCGCACTCGAGTGTGAGGACCATTCCATTTTCAGGGAATCCGTAGCTAACTAGCTAGCCAGCTAGCTGCTGGCTAATGTGTAAAATAACCTTCCTTTTTCAGTAGGGAGCGCCTGCTTAGACGAGTTATCAAGAATACCTGCTTGTTTATACCGTTGCCACTGAGTTTAATGAATTACTGTACCAACCTAGCTTGCGAATTAGCACGCAGTAGTAATTTTGGTTATTTAATTGACTTGTAATTTATAGCTGCACAGCTTTGAAATAATGGCTAGAAAGATAACATTTGCAAATCACACCGCCAGACAGCCTCTTGCTCGTATGTATTTTTTGGCTAGCTCGTAAATCAAGAAATCAAGAAAAAAAAAACATCAGCTAGAACCATGCACTTTATCTAACGTGGAATGCACTGCCCATTTAAAACACTGAACATTAGCCAGATAAACTTAGCTAGAGCTAGCAATACCATAAATCGTCCCCGTCAGATATTACCTACTGGAGCTTACTAACGGACTAACGTTGGCTTAATATCAAATTTTGTGCGTTGTTGTTAATTAGTTAAGTTAGCTCGCTAACATCGGGTTTGCCGACGACATGTGACTAGTAGAAGCTTGTTTGTTATCCAACTTAACTGACAAATTAGTTGACTAACAATTCTTTATTTGTCATTGACTTATTATTTAGATAATTGGTGGTCCTGGCGGATGGCAATAATTCGAGTCAATTAAATAGTGACAAGCGAGCCAGACAGTTAACGCAGGCCATTCTTAAACCTTCAGTTTTCTTACGAAACGAAAATAAAAATGTTGTTGATTTTTACCTACCTAAATATGTATTTACACAGATATATAAGTCAGTCATTGGCTCGCTACGTTTGATAGTATTAATGGTCCCTGTTCGGTAAGGAAATACTGTTCTCACCTTCAGTAAGGTCATTTCACTGAGTGTTCCAGTTGTTGGCTTGAACTACTTTTGTAATCTTCCTTTCACCTGTAACCTAACTTTAACCTAAATGTTTTTCTCTGAAGTATGTTGTGTGCAAGACGGGTGTTTTGAATGGTTTAGTTTGACAAGTTGCAACTGGGTATGTGGTCGTATTTTTATAATGAATTGGTTGAATATTTATACAAATTGGTGGTTGTGTTAATCCACTGTTCTGCTGAAATGCATTGAAGTTTCAGCCTCCTAGTAGGGGCCATATTGCACCAGAGAATACCAAATGAATTGGTGTCCTCCCTGAAAGAACACTGACATCTGTGGCATTCCATATTAAGTGTGCCAACAGGAAACGAATCCGCACAACTTCGCCTCCGGTCTCGTGCTGTTTACTAAGCACCATTCTGTTGCATCCAGGGCTAATCCCTTTCTCCTAGAGCTCTGCTGTAGCGTCTTGCGCATCCCTCCTGCAAGGTGTCGCACATTTGAACATTCAGCTAGAGGCAGTGCAATTTGAGCAGATCTACTGTGATGTGCAGGACAAATACAAGTTTTACCTCCTGGCAGCAGGCTTTCTGTGTTAGTGGGAAAGTTTTTCTGCTTTAGATGTCGAAAGTCAGAGTATGAAATTTTTTTTAAAGATTGTTCCTCAGATGTAACGTGTATGGAAACACAGAGAGATATTGGCAGCAGGGTAGGCTAAAATCTGTGGTTCCCAAACTTTTTACCTACGTAGACAGGATATAAATATACACTGATGATTGCTTTGACACCAAATTAAAATGTTTTCAACATGTATCAAAACAGCTGCATGTGTAGCCTGTGTAACAAAGACAGTGCTTAAACTGACTGTGGGAATATCAATGGAAAGTGTATGATAGAGCCTTCAATAAAAACAATAAAAAAGGTTTTTCTTTTCATATTTCTCTTGAAACCCACTTCAGTCCCACTCACTCCCACTCGCTACCCACCACCAGGACCACCAGTTTGGGAAGCACTGGACTATGAGCTGGGGAGAGACCTGCACACTTGATAATGTCTTGTTGCTGATGCAAATGGGGGGAAAATAAATCATAGTAGAAAAAGAGGGAATAAAGAGGGGAATCCCTGCAACACTGCTCAGTGAGATACACTGTTTATTTTAATGTTTGGCTACTCGGATCGCCATCAGATAGTAAGAGTACCGAAACGGTACAGGAAGGGCTAGGCTAAATAAAGGGACAAGAAGGGAAATGAGGAGGGCATCATGTACTGTACATTATTCAGTCTTTCACTCGACGTTGCACAGAACCGAAGTCCTTTTGCCCACCACCCCAACACCACTGTTTGGCTTGCATGCCTGAGCTGTGTTGGTCAAGCATGATCAGAGCAGCTGGGGACCTGTGTGGTTTCATGCTTTTATTTCTCCTCCATTCGCTACTTCTGTTCGCATATTCCTGTGTACCCCATGCAGCGATTCAAGCTCTAACAAAGGGCCTGAGGCGGTGTTCTGAAAGGAGATAATTTCACACCGCAAGGATCCAGTGGCTGATTGCAGCGAATCAGAGAGCGCATTCACGCTGTATGAAAGGGTGCGTGCAGTGTTCCCCCGTCTTGGTGTTTTTATGCAGTGAGCACTTGAGTGCCAAGCCCAGTTCTTTTCATGTGGCTGCTTCATCGGAACTGCCGGGGAGCCAATTAATTAAACTGCTAAGTGTGTGACTTCATTTGGGGAGGTGCTAACGCTAAGAGACGCAGGAACCGTCGAGGGCCCTTGCTGAGTGCTGCAAGCAGCGTGCACTCAGCTCAGATATTCGTATTGGCTGTGCTGGCTTTCACTGCTGGTGCGGTGGTTGTGTAATTGAAATGTGCACATGGCCCACACGTCTCTCTTGAATCTGCCTAGAATAAAACCTGCTCTTTGCAAATCAATATTGGGCATTTTCATTTAGGTATGAACCTAAATTGAAACACCATTTCAACCTATTATGCCAATATACTTGGGAAGGTATAACAAAAAAATATGCAAAGAATCTTAAATTGGTTCCTGGCCTCCTTACGATTTCCTTTGCTTTGGGAACGAAATGGCTCTGATATGGGAGTGCTGGGCAGTCGGCCTGGCGGCGTCTTCATCCCTGAGCGACACTGAGGCTGTGATATTTCATCAGGAAGAAGTCACTGCCGTTTTGGGACACGCCTTTGTGGCCTGTTTGCCAGCGGACTCGGAGCGAGAGACGCCAGTGTTGCAGTCTGTGGCCGGGGTCTAAAGACGACTCCGCTAGGCTAGGCAGGCATCACTGTGTGTCTCTGATCTACACAGCGGGAGATGTGCATTCTGAATGACTTTATAGCCTATGCAAATGTTCCCAAGTTTGACTATTCAAATAATTTTGTCAGTTTATTTCCCCCCCAAGCTCTGAAAGAAATCACGGTTTTGAATGAATATCTGCTCACGGTTTCCAGGCAGGGAAATTAAAAATAAAAAAAACTGGTTCTTTATTTCCTTTTCTTCTCTTCCCTGTCAGCTGATCCTGGGTCTGTTGCAGCTTTTGCTTTACAAATGTCACTGCCGAATATAACATTTTGACGAACGATGAGATTTTGTTCCAGGCAGCCGAGCTGATTGTTTTATACTTTCTTCATGGGCCTCCCTGGGGGCGCATGCAGCTAAAGCCCTCGTCCGTAGTGCAGTAACTCGCCTGGCTGACCGCTGCGTGACCCTGACCTTGCTCACTGGGGCCTGAGGGTCCTATGGGAGTTGTAGTTTACTGTACGGTTTTCCAGGCAGTCAGGGTTTTAGCCAGCGGGGTTTCCCCCACCTCATCACACATTAGTGACCCCCCTAAGGTTGATTGGCACCCTCAGCCTGCCCTTCCAAACTCTCTCTCCCTCTCTCGGAGGGCGTTGTTGCCCTTCAGGTCCACAAATATGACTTGTAAAATTTCAAATAATGAAAAAGAAAAGAAAAAAAGAGATTGAAAGTTGTCAGTCATGGTTTAACATTACGGTCATGTATTTATACCGACTCATCCCTAGTTGTGACCACATTTGTTTGTGGCGGTGAGACCTGATCCCAGAAATCAGCAGAGCATAAATAGAACCACATCATCAAGGTTGCAGGTTTGATTCCCAGACATGACACTGCCATTGTACCCTTGAGCAAGGTGCTTAACCTGACTCGCTTCAGTATACATCCAGATGTATGAATGTGTAAACGTCGTGTTGCTCTGGATCAGAAGTCACTCTGGTCGCTCTTGATAAGAGCTGCTGCTAAATGGCAATAATGTAACGTGACATCACTGACTTGCTGACGTGGCATGTCTGCGCATCATGACGTACTCGCAGCTCTTTTACGGTTTCAGATTGCTGCGTCTTATGCAGGGCTGGGCTGTGAAAGAAACCGATATTACCCAGGCACTCTTGCAGGTTAAGCCTCCTGAAAAGGGATATATGGGAACATGGATATAGAAGTTTTATTTTTTTGTTAGCATTGGCACATCTGCCCAACAGTTGTGTAGAAGAACAGGCAGGTGCTTAACAACCAGGAGTCCCATGTTCAAATATAAAACGGGTCCATTCCTGAGTAATTTCAGTAGCGGCTAACCTGATAAAATAAGAATAGCTGCAGTGCACTGTGATGGAGATTTATGCTAAGCACATAATGAATGGAGCGAGCTTGTGTCAAAAGAACCTAGATTTTTTTTTTTTTTTCTGCACAGCTTCTCATGAATATGTTATGCAGGATGTGTGCTTTGGTTTATTTTGGTTTGTTCACGGGCTGCCTCCTCTGTGTAGGCTCAAAGCCAAACGAGCACATGGCAGCTTGATTTTGCTTCGGTACGCGAGGGAGGGTGGATGTTTTTGCGCTAAATGCCTTTAGAAATGACATGTTGTTTTCGCGCATGTTTCCGAACTCTGTGTCCACGTCTTAATTGTGGCACTTTCTTCTGTCTTGCATGTCAGTCTGGAATGTTTAGGCTGGCAATTTTCATATCTTGCAAGACCCATCACTTGTGAAGGGAAGAAAAATCCTCTTTAATTTTTGGTAAATTGCAGTTTGCGGGCTTGTAAAAAGCTTTTTACAGCTGCCTGAAGGGCAATATGCATCTCATTTAATGACGCGCGAAGAAAACTATGTTTCCTCATGGAGAAGAGGAGGTTTGACTGGTAACGAAAGACCTCATTTTAACCCTTTAAGGTGAAACGGCAAGTATATACTATTTGAATGTTCTTAACTGAACATTCTCATTCTGATTTTACAATCGCTACCGGTAATTGAATGCAATGGAGTTCTACAACACTGACTTGGAATTTTGGGGAGAAAAACATTCCAAAACACCTACTCATCAAAGGGTTAAAAATAGGACTTTATCGTAGTGCCCATCGTAACTGCTCATTTTAAGCATCTATTTAGAGCTGTTCCAGACCTTTAACTCCCCCTCAGTCTTTCCTAGTAAGGCTTAACTTCACAGAGGGACCTAACTGTAGAAAGTCTCCTAACTAAGCGCTTCACGGACAAAAGACAAGGGAACTGTCACTTCCTGTCAGGGTACTGAGCTTCCGATTCTGGAGTTTTGCAAGTTCTCGATAAGCTGGGTGGGTTGGGTGATTGGTACTGCGTCCTCCAGTCCCTCAATGATGCGTACGCCTCACACAGGCACCCAAAGTGCCTGGAGATAAGGGGCAAGGCATTTTGTTTTCCTGGAAACTGCAGCAGTATCAAGATGCGAGGTGGATTTAATATGTTAAGGTCCTCTCTAGTCTCTGAAATGAACTTATGAAGGCTAATGTTTGGACCAGGACTAATTTTTCATTGGGATGAATTGGGTTTGAATTATAGTGAAGCCTTCAGTGTTATAGCGAGATTTGAAATTTACCATTATTATTGAACATGAAATTAGCCAATTGACACACAATAATATCCTTGAAATCGGTGTTAATTTGAAAAGCCTGCTCACCGCACAATTTTTTAATGTATTAGCTACTGTATGTCAGTCTCGCTTGAATGGTGCTTTGAACAGCCCTGTGATACTTTCAAGTGGAATTTTTTTTTCCAGAACCAGCCAGTGTGTCTAGCGGAAGAATTCATTTCTTTAGCTGCTCACAATTTTTACCAGCCATAATTCATTTTTCCATAAAGGTGTGCTGTGAAATGGGTAGTATTGAAGATGTATTGCCTGAAATGGGGAGGTATTTTTCTCTATAAACCAGAAGGGATATGACCTTCGTCTTAACCCTTCAAGTGTACTGTGTAGTACAGGGCCCTACTGTTACTAGCTGGAGTTGCTACATGGCTAGCAGTGTGAATATTATCATACCCGCTTGCAGAAGCTCTACAAGGCCTTTGCTGGTGCAATGGACATTCCTGAACGTGACATGGTATTCACAAAATGAAACCTTACGTCGTTTCCATCCCAGTGTCAAAATCCATCCCAACTGTAGGCCTCGCTTGAAAAGTGCACTGTATGATCTTTCTCACTGGGATGGTCTTCCTCGCACCCCTCTGCTCAGGATGGGTAATGGGCTGAGGAAAGGCGAGGCGGGTTCCGGTGCGGGGGGGGGGTGAATTTGGGTGGGGAGCTCAGCTTCAAGGCATTTTGAGAAAACTGAATGAGTGGCTTTCAGAACCTCGGCGAATCCACAAGGCTCCGCCTGGCGCACGCGGGGTTAAACGCGTGTGAGATCAGTTGCGCTTGAATTCACGTGCTGCAGCTGTCAGCCCTGCTGCATGTCTGCGGTGGAGCTGTGGCTCGCTTGCCATTAATGTCAAAGCGGCTCAATCAAAAACGTTAGCTAAGCTGTCACATTTGACACCGGTTCAAATTTGGTCAGAATTTCCAAATGTACAATACAATGAATCTGAACAAAGACAAAATTAATCAAATTGTTGAGAAGATGCCTCTTTGCTTTCTCTTTATCTCTCTCTTAATATTCAGCCTCTGGAGTCTTTTTTTTACATACATAATCGCATACCTATGATTGCAGGAACCGTGGGATTACGATGACCTTTCAAAACTGCTTAACAAGAGAATTAAATTTGCCATTCATCGTGAGATTCATTTAGAGCAGCCCGTATGTCTGAATGTCAATGACCATGTGATTGAGTCTAAAATGCTAGAGTGTTTTTCCACTTGGTCATGTTATCCTTAGGAGGTGTACTGGTCTGCGTGTGATGAGCCGTGTTGTTGAAAGTGTCCCAGTGTAAACCGGGCGGATTGTGGAATTCAAACGGACCTACAGTGTGAAAACATGATGCGATCCCCCCACCCTCGCCATTTTATACTGCCGGCACACCCATGAAAGAGCTTTGATCGTCCTCTTTCATCCAAAAGTCCCTTGTCACGATTCACCATCCACTGTCATGATTCACCATCCACTGTTACACCGAGTGAATTCAGTGACTTATTTCCCATATCCGCCCATTCGTCTGGGTCCGAATGCACAAGCAGGGATTTAGTACCCCGCTCTGTCGCCCTGCCCCCCCCCCCCCCGCCTGGCTCATCCATCCTTTCTCTCCCTGGGCTCAGCAGCCCCCCCGTCCCTTTATCTCTCCCTCTCTTTTTCTCTCCAGCGCGGACGAGTGCCGCAGAAAGTGCTGACGACGGCACAGTACCGCCGGGCTTCAGTAATGGGGAATTGATCCATCTGTCTCCCTCGCTCACAATGACCGACGCAGGACAGTTTTTAGGATGTCAGGCGTCCCCCCCCCCACTCTTCTCTCCCTCGGTCTGAGCGTATAGCCGTTGGGACATTGGAGTGTATTTGTGTAACTGTAACGTAATTGTTTGTTTGTGATGCTGCCTGCGCTTGTTGTTTATCCTGTCAGCAGCGTAGGCTACTGGAGGAGAAGCTCTGGTCTTTCAGAGGCTCTGCAGTGGAATACGTTAAGCGGGGATATGGGCTGTCCTGTGGAGGGAGATAACCAGCGGTTTGTGAGGAAGATGGCAGGGGTTGGGGTTTTGTTAGCCCTGCGTAGCAGAGAGCACAGGCGCTAGTGGGACGCAACATGGGGCGATTCCTTTGGTTCAGTCGCGCCCGTTGAGAAGATGACAGAATGGGCCTTGTGTATGGTTTCTGTTTGTAGATCGATATGTAGTGAGCCCTTCCTCAGATGTCTGTTAATAAAAACTGATGATCCTTTTTAAGGGCATTCTTTACAGATGGGTCTCTGAGTCCATAGTTTGGATATCCTGTGTCTTCAACGAATAAAATAATAAACTTTCAAAGGAGAGACAACGCCAGCCACTTCAGGTTTTTATACAGAAGACCTTCGGGTGACCCTCAACTGCCCAAGGATTTGATGTTTAAGGATTTGAAGATTCTTAGAGATTGATAGAGTGAAAATAGATACATTCCTGTGATCACACAGAGCAAGTTTGCCCGATGAAATTATATTATGTCTCTCAAAGGTGATAATCTTAAAAGCTAGATATCCCACAGTGTTCTATTTACACATACGCTTGAGTTGGCTTCCATACGGGCTTGCATCCCCCAATTAGGGTTCTCTTGTCTGTATTTTAACCTTCTCCATTTCGTACTTAAAGGCAAAAGGAATCTTAGATTAGCATTCCTGCTTCGGGATACTCTGAATACCATCCCTGGTCAGCTGGTCTGTCTCCCACGTCCCTCCCTGTTGGAATATTAAAACAGGCCAAGGCCTGGCTGCAGGTTTTGCTCTTGTTTTGTGACAGGCTACGTGTGTTTAGACCTCAGATCAATGCCCAAACAAAGCATAGCATGGCACTTTCATCTATCTGGATGGAAGGTGTAAAGAGCAGCTACTGGTGTGCGTGTGCGTGATTCCCTCACCATGTGCCTGAGGTTACCATTATGCAACCCTACAGTATATTGAACACAGAAACATCGTCCTACAATTTTAAGGGATTCTTACAGCGGGAAGTAACGTCAGTCTGTTTGAGCCACGCTGTGAGGAGAAGACGGAGGGGTTTTTGGTTTGTCTGCCCGTGTTCAGCAGTCCATTAATCCAGATGGTAATGACGTTTCCCCCGAAGCGTGGGACCGTGGAGACCGTGGAGGCCTACAGTGGCACAGCAGAGGCACGCTTGCCTGCAACCCAGTGAACTGAGAGTGTCTACACAGCTGCTGAAATCACTGTGTGCTGTAGAGCAGGGATGGGAGGGGGGGGGTTCAGCAATAATCACCCTCTAATTAGGGCAGAATTTAGAGATTAGAGGCCCTGGGTGGGTAATTTTGCGAGCGTGAGGTCCATCTCCCAGCTGCTCTGTGCTATGTAAAGCCGGGCCTGGCGCGGCCCTGAGGGGGGGGGGGGCGGTGGGCTGCCGCAGTGGGGGAGAACGCCTCTGCGCCCGCAGACTGACTCACGTTGGGCGCACAGCGCTGCAGCCCCGCGTCCTGGCGTCAGCGCGGGGTAATTAACGCTCGTAATTTCTCCAGCCTCTCAGCGACGCGGTGGAGACTGTGAGCGGTCCTGCCCGCTCTTGTCCTGCGTTCATTGTGACTCACTCAGTGGGCTTTTTCTCATTTATTCTCTCGCCCCCACTTTCAGCGGACGTCTCTGCGAAAATACAAATGAGGCCGCATATCTCTGCAGATACATTTCTGCTGGGTCTTGTTCGGTAATTGAATTCATTGCTGTGCCCCCCCTCTAAGCACTGCCAAATTAGATTTGAAATGTCAGATTCCTTTATTTTTCTTTCTTGATGATCTCCCAAATACACAAACACACACACACACACACACACTCAGACACTCACATATTAGGCTATATTGAATGTGTATTAGGAGTCCTTTCCTTTGAAATAAGCATGGGACATGTACATTTCTAACATGTACACTGTGTGTGTATATGCGTGTATGTAGGCTGTGTAATATAAGAACTGGACATGAGTTGCATATAAGAAAGAACTGAGTTGAATTGTAAAATAGGTAATCGTAGTACCAAAAGATATTATCATATTCACTCAGTGAGCTAAGCTTTGTCTGCTCTAGTTACACGTGCACTAGTAAGGGCTCTGCATGAAGAGAAGGTCCCATGTCCGTCTCTCTCAGTACTGGACAGCTTGGCCTTGGCCTGTGATTGGATGTTCCAGCTGCCAGTTACTCTTTACTCATTAAAACATTGGCGTCCACCTCGTCTCAGACTCCCATTCGCTTGACATTGCTTGACAACGCGAGCGCTTCTCGAGGCACGTTAAGGTGAAACCTGGATTGTTGACAGAACACAGTGCGAAACAGCAGAACAGAGTTGTTTTTCGAGGGGAACAAGAACGGCCTGGGCCCATTTGTCTTCTACCTTGGCCGTAAGAGTTGTTCCCAAAGTGGTGAAAAGCGACAGCTTCGATACGTCTTTCCAACGGCGTAGGCCTTACCAATGAAGCTGTGTTGCCAGCGGAGGAGGTACCTGCGATATGTGGAAGTTTCCAGCTTGCCTGCTGACTTTCACCATTTAAAAAAAAAAGGTGCATTCTGGGTGCTTTGTGACATCACAGGCTTGCAGATTCACTGCCTTCAGCAGTGTGGTCCGAGAGGAACACCTATTAAAGTTGAATGGGCCGAAACCCGGAGACAATTCATCCATTTTAAATACGGTGGCGGCTGCGGTCACAGAACACCAAACTCAAGGTGAGAAAGGAGATCCAACCTGTGTTAATCCAAAAAACCTGTCCCTGTATTTAAGCTAACAGCATGAGTACATACGGACCGGGTTTGTATATATGGTTTGTTCCACCCTGTGGTTCTCTCTCTCTTCTCTGTCTGTTTAGCGCTTTCTCTGGCTGTGACCAGCGTGGATTCTAATTAGAACTGACTTTTTCCATTTGCAGGAACAGCAGGACAGGCGTCATTCACCCCAGTTCACCCAAACGCAGCGGAAACTAATAAGCAGCAGGAAACAGGAGAGTTTCTCGTTTTCCCCTCACGCGCTTATTTATTTATTTATTTTCGTTTTTTCCCCTCGGCTTTTGAGATCGGCAGATGAAGTGTGTTTTGTTCTCAGTTTGTCCAGATCATAGATCACTGGCCAGAAGCTGGTCTCATCCCCACCCACCTCTCTGTCTATAAGGCCTTCTGCAAATCCTCCTTCTGCCCAATGTCTATAGAATACAGTATAGGCCTCTGAAAAATATTTAGTTATTTTCTGTTGCACTTTCTCGGCTGTGTTCTTGAAGGAGAACGTTGGCTGCGTCAGTGCATTGTCCATTCTTCCCCAACTGTGCTTGTCCAGTTTAAAGGGCTGTGGTAGAATATTTGTGCCCATTGTGCCTCGGCTGTGTTTCACCAGTTTAAGGAGGAACTGTGATTGTATCTCTGTGTAGGCCTGTTCCTGTTCTGACCTCAGCTATATTCAGTCGGTTTGAGGGACTGTGATTGTATCCGCATTTAGGTCTGTTTTCATTCTGCCTCAGCTGTGCTCAACCAGTTTAAGGTGGAACTCAGATTTTTTAAATCAACGTATCTGCCTGTTTCCATTCCCCCTCAGCTGTGCTTGTTCAGTGAAAGCGATAACCGTGATCGTGCCACTCTTGAGCACACCAGGCTGTCCCGCCGTCTCTTTCCTTTTTTTCCCCCATGGGCTCTTAAAATGGGGGCGAGTAGGAAATCCGGGCTCCAAATATCCCTCTTGGGTGTTAAGTCGTCCGTGCAGCGGAACGCTGTGACCCAGGTCAGCCCCTGGGTCGTGATGCTGAGAAACCGGCCCTGCTACAGGGCCCTGCTCTCTGCTCTGCCGCCCCCAGTGCCCGGCTGAATCCCTCCCTCACCGGTCATCACGGGGCTTTGAGCCTGTGGTGTTCCAGCTGTGTGCGGAGCGCACCTCCGCGTGAGAGGACTGCAGCGCCTGCCACCAGCCCTGGCTGTACACATGACAGTGCCTCTCGCCCCTCTCCGCGGCCCTGAAGGCTAACGTTTCCCCTGCTTCTGCTCGCCAGGCGCTCACGGTTTTGGAGGTTAGGGGAAGCGTGTGTCAGTAACCGGGCGCCTGGGTGCTGAAAACAAACATGAATTGCATAACGGCATCTTTAATCCCCCCCACCCCCCCGCCCAGAGGTTAGAGCTGTTTTTAGCTCTCGCCCCAACAAAAGGGCGCAGTGAACTCCTGCAGCTCTGTGGGCCCGGCTGCAGCAGGGATGTGCCTCAGGGAGCGTGTACTGAGACACACACATTCAGACAGGCACGCGCAGGCATGCACACACTCACACACACTCACACTCACACACACACACTCAGACACTCTCCTCACACATACACACACACACACACACACTCACACACACACTCACACACACACACACACACACTCAGACACACACTCACACACACTCAGACACACACACACACACACACACACACAAACAGACACTCACACACTCACACACACACACACAAAACAGACACTCACTCACACTCACACACACACACACAAACAGACACTCACTCACACACACACACACACACACTTACACATACAAACACTCAGACACACCCACATGCACACACGCACACACACACACACACACAAACAGACACTCACACACACACACACACACACACAAACAGACACACACACACACACAAACAGACACTCACACACACAAACACTCAGACACACCCACATGTACACACGCACACACACAGACACACAGGCACACTCACACTCACACATGCACAAAGACACACACACGCATGCGCTTACAGACACACACGCGCAAACACACGCACATGCACTCTCACGCACAAACACACACAGATGAATGCGCTAAGTACAGAAGAGATGTTCACGGAGCTGTGACTTCGGATGCCTAATCAAACAGAGGATCGCTCCCAGTTGAGATTGCATTACTGTGTTACTGCACTACCGCCCCGCTCCTTACTGCACCGCTGCAGCTGTACCGCACTGAACTGTATCCACCATCAGTGATCATGTGAATCTCAGGCTGGTCACGGCGCTGATGGTCACGGTCCAGAAAGCCTCGTCGTCCTTTCACGTCAGCTGAGGCGGGCGTTGGCCAGGTGGGTCTACGGGCGTTAGTGTCCCGGTCTGCCGAAGTGTGGGCGTGGCACGGCACTCCCTCTCCCAGCTCTGCCGAACCTGTGGGCGTATGGAAGTGCCTTTGATTACCTTACGCCGTCGTCATAGGTTTCATTTAAACTTTGGGGGAGACTGGAGACGTGTCGCCCCAAATATTGACATATGAATAGATTGTCCGAGACAATGAATATTGTACATGGAGATGTCTCCCCCCAAAACTACGCGTATGCCCTGTACACACCACTCTCCTCAACGGATGCTTTCGAAGACGAGCCAGCCGACAAGCTAAGGTGGTCATTGCCTGTAGATTACAGTACAGGACGTTTGTCAGAAGGCTGAGTTTCAGTGACCTCTTCCAGACGAGTTTACGGAATTGGATTTGAACCAGTTGTCTGCAATCCTTAAATAAGGGCTAAAACATACCCGTTTAAATGTTACTTTATGAGACACGGCCGCAGACAAAAAGGGGCTGGTCTGACCTCAGGTTTGAGGTGCTGTTTGTCAAGTGCTTTCTTGCTTGTTAGTTCTTCACCGCGTTTAACAGTGCTGCCCTGTCAGGAGGCGAGCGGACGGAGAGGTCAGAGGAACTCATTTGGAGCTTTTCGGTGATGTGCAAACCACCAGAAGCGAGACCTGCTGTGCTTTTCTGTCTGCTCATTATTTTAAGTACCCTTCTGTTCCAGAGGTGCTCTGGACCCCAGCCAGACCAGGACTCCACTGATTCTCCACTGGAGGCCCAGGTCCTTCCCATAATACCGTGCTGCTCTTAGTTTCCTTCCACTTAGGAGGGACATATACAGGTTTTGGCTGATTCCAGCGGGTATTGATTTTATTTTATATTCTTGCCCGATCATTATTCAACAAATGTTCTCTAGAATTTATATAAAAATATTATTTGTGAACCTGTAGTGTACTTTCAGCTGAATTGAGTTGCTGTCAGTGCCGGCTTGATTTGAGGGATTTTATTGTCGAAGTGCGAGATGGCTTTTGTGATTTTTGTGGGCTGATTGGCTGCCTCCTATTCAGCACTGTGGCGTTTGGCCTCTCTGGCTTGCCGGTGCAATTTGAAGGCTAAAATCTTCAACCGATTTTATGAAGTGGTCCAATTTCCTGTCGGATCAGCCTGTCCCTGTGAGCTCTTTCTTTGGTGCGGGGGTTGTTGGAAGACATTTTGAAGCAGGAGGCTCCCCGCAGCGCTGGGGGATTGGCGACATCATTGGCACCCTCTCGCACACGACGTCCCAGCTGTCCGCGTAGGACTGATCATCATCCAGACACGGGCCAAGTACTGCTCAGCCTGCAACCGTCCATTAGCATAGTTAACACAGTCACAGACGCTTCCATTAGCTAAGTGTGTCTGTCCTCTCTGAGCGAAACGTGTCTGTCCTCTCTAGCTACGTGTGTGTATCCTCTCTCAGCTAAGTGTATCTCTCTTAGCTAAGTGTGTGTCCTCTCTCAGCTAAGTGTATCTCTCTTAGCTAAGTGTGTCCTCTCTCAGCTAAGTGTATCTCTCTTAGCTAAGTGTGTGTCCTCTCTCAGCTAAGTGTATCTGTCCTCTTTTAGCTAAGTGTGTGTGTCCTCTCTCAGCTAAGTGTATCTGTCCTCTTTTAGCTAAGTGTGTGTGTCCTCTCTCAGCTAAGTGTATCTGTCCTCTCTTAGCTAAGTGCGTGTGTCCTCTCTCAGCTAAGTGTATCGGTCCTCTTTTAGCTAAATGTGTGTCCTCTCTCAGCTAAGTGTGTCTGTCCTCTTTTAGCTAAGTGTGTGTATCCTCTCTCAGCTAAGTGTATCTGTCCTCTCTTAGCTAAGTGTGTGTGTCCTCTCTCAGCTAAGTGTGTCTGTCCTCTTTTAGCTAAGTGTGTGTGTCCTCTTTTAGCTAAGTGTGTGTGTCCTCTCTTATCTAAGAGTGCGTTCCGCATACCTGTGAGAATGGGATACTTGTGCTGCCTGACCCTAATCCCAGGGTGGTAGTGACTGCGTGAGAGTCGTGTCTGTCCATCACGCACAGGGATTATACCTGGAGCCCCAGGCCCCTCATGCTGTAGTCCCACCCAGTTCCCCTGTCCCTCCACTGCCGTTAGATCATCGTCAGTGGAGCAAACCAGGGCCCTGGCAGCTTAACCCCATTAAACCCTGCCTGTTAGGGGATTGATTGTTTCTGATTTAGGTCACTTTCTCATCCCGCATGGGTGGGGCACATTCAGCTAGGTCCTGCTCCGTCTCTTGGTGTTTAGAATCAGCCGGTTTGTTTTTTTGTCTGTGGAGCAGCTTAGCCCGCACACCTTGACTGGATGTTCTCGTCAGCTGACCGAGAGAGCCTTTTTAGAAAATTACAGAAATGACAGGGCAGACATCCCCTGTCTGGGAGACTTTGCTCCTTCTCCCTCACATTTGTGGAGATGTTTGTTTGTTTGTCTGTTTGTTTGTTTGTTTGTTTGTTTGCTGGCTGAGGTTGGAGGAGAGGCTGGCTCAATTCCCTCTTTAAAAAAAAAAAAAGTTCTGCATCGTGACCTGTTTTGATGAAAATAGACTCGCTGAGAGAATGTGAACCTGGGCTTTGGATTGAGCAAACAATCTCTATGCAACCTCCGATGAAGATGAGGAGCATGTCCCACCAGGTGGTGGAGTCTATTTTCATCCCTCCCTCACACGTGGTGGTTTGAGGGGTCTTTTCTCCCCCTCACATGGTGGTTTAAGGGGCCTTTTCTAATTAATTCTGAAAAATGTCCCTCAGCAGTGAGCTGTGGACATTTTGCTTTGCTGAGGCCTCGGCTGGCCGTCAGAAATGCGTCTTCGGATGGCGGAACACCAGCAGTGCAGCGTAGCTTCATTGTTAATTTGAGAAGCAGTTAGCTGTGCATCATGGGACAGTTTGGGCCTTAATGGAGGTGCTGCAGACATCCCAGGGAGGGTGAAATAGACGGTACATAAACAGTGAAGTGCTTTAATTGTTTGTTTACCGAAGTGTCTGGTGGAAAGAAAGTAACAAGCAGTGAAGAAAAATCCCTTTATGTACCTATGCATACTGTGGCGTGTGTGTGTGTTTGTGTGTGTGTACGTGCAGCAGAGTGCCTGTGTGTGCGTGCCTCTCTGTGGTTCCAAATTTCCGAACGCAGATGTTTATGGCAGGGTGTGCATGAGTTTGGCTGCGTCAGTGTGGTTTTGCAAGTGAGAACATCGGTAGTTTTTTATAAAACCCTGTCTTACGTTTTTGAAAATGCACGGCAGTCGCAGTTAAAATTCTGACGGTCTGCATTTTCCACGTGGATGTCTGCTTGGCCTTGGCATATGGTGACATTTCAGAATCCAGAAGATTTCTCGAGTAAAACCCAAAATGCAAATCGACTCGCTGTAGTTTAAAGAACAAGAATTCATAACAATGACTACAAACCACTCAGCCCATCTAGGCATGTCATTTAACTGCCGTCTAGCGAGTGTCTAGGAAAGAGTCAAGCCTGGACTTGAATACCAGGGTCTCTGTCAATCCTGTATGACCTAGCAAGCTGTACCACTCGTTCTGTGTGGGAAGAATCCTTCCTGATATCAGTGTAGATGTGGAATTCGCCTCTAACTAGTTTCCACCTTTCCCTGCTTGTTCAGCTGACAGAACTCAACCTGAAAATCTTGTAGTTCACGTTCATAATCCCTTTGTTTTGTGGTTTGTAGAAATACTATTACATATTGGTTCTAATGTCACCTCACCGAGTCTGAAAGAGTGGCTTCGTTTTGCTAACTGGTTTTGAATATGTGCTTTACGGGTTGGTATGTGGCAAAAAGTTCCATTGCTTAAGTTTGTATGCGTTGGCAGCATCATAGCCATATTATAATGACATCTCAGTACGTGTCTTGATGTCCAGGTTTCATATTGCCAAATAAGAAGTGGAACACAGAGTCCTCTCAGTTCTCTCATGAAACTTTTGTCCGACCCTAATGCACTTGATTTCAGATGAATGGCTTAGAGGAAGTCTGCCATTGACCACCACAGATTCCCAAAGCATGACTTGGATAACAGTGATTTCAGTGATAATAACGTCTTTTTAAAACACCGTGAAGGCCGCGCGGCGTGTTTTGCGGGACACGTGACTGACGAACGTTCTTCGTGCGGCGGTGTCGCTGAAGGTGAAGTTTCCGATAACGTGCGGCAGCCCCGGCTCCGCGCGCAGGAGCCGTTAGCGCCTAGCGCTTCACCGTCAGGCCGCGGCTCGTCCTGACTGGTCCCCGCGGCTCGTCCTGACTGGTCCCCGCGGGTCGTCCTGACTGGTCCCCCGCGCGGAGCCGGAGGCCGTCTCTCTCCGTGGCCCTGTCCTTCACCGAGCCCGGTGCACAGTCCCCTCCGGGCCCCTTCGCTGGCCGCTTCATGCCTGCCGAGCGATGCTGTCCGCGAAGGACTTTGGTGGCAGAGCGGAGTGCCATTCAGTCCTGTTCAGTCCGCCCCCGTCCCCCAGGGATAGACTGTCCACATATAACACAGACACAGACTCAGCTGGAGACAAGGCTCCCTCCAGGGACTAGCGTGATGTTTGAGGCTTCAAGACTATGTGTTTTCTTCTGAAATTCCTGGTGCCCGCGGATAATTGAATGCTTTTGGTGTACGCGGTCGGTTATGTGTGTGTGGGTGAGACCGTGTTTGGTTTAGCCATGTTTCTTATTGTCTCGGTAGGATCCACCCATTGTGGAATGTTGTCTTTTGTCTCCTCTGAAGAACGTTGAAGCTTTCATAACTTGGGGCTGAACAGAGCTCCACAAAGACTTTTATGAGCAATGGGAGCTGGGTGTTGAAGAGCCTTGAATGGTATCTGTAATGACAAAGGCTACATTTATTTTTAGAGAATCCACTTTTTATATGAATTCATTTCATAATTACAGTTTGGTTGTTTTGTGCGTACGTAGATTTATGTGTTTAAAGACCTATTGATCATGTGGCTTGTTTGGCCTGCTGTAAGTGATACTGCTGAGCTCTAAATTCAAGATGATGAATTTCTTTCAATCTGTCACGTGTGTAGCCTACTTTTCTATTCCCACACGTACAGTAAGAATTGGTTAAATGCTGTGAAGTTTGATATACCTTTGGTTGTAATTGTACCGTGCCTTGTTATCTGAGTAAGGTGTTGGAGACACCGGTGTAATTCAGTGTGGAAAGGCTGTCAAATCTGCCCCTGCAGCGTGTTACACACGTTAGCAGAGGCATAGAGAATGGCTGAACTCCCTTTATCCCATGTGGATGTAAGCACTTTTATTCAGGCCTAATAATTTTAGGCATCATTGTTAGAATCCATTTCTTTGAATGCTTGTGTCCTTTTGCTTTAGGCACCATCTGTGGGGTCTCAGGGAAATATGGTGTCCGCAGTTATCTTTAATTCACCCTTTGAAGAGTAGTTTTTTTGGAATGTATTTTCAAAGTTCTAAGTCCGTGTTCTAGAACTCGCTTTCGACTGCCAGTAGTGATTGTTACATCAGCTTTAGAATGTTCAGTTAAGAGCATTCTGATCAGATATTTGTGACCTCACACCTTAAAGGGTTACCCGTGGCCTTCCTGCGGGAGTGTGCAGTGCGTGCCGTTTTGCGCAACCGAAACTGCAGGCCTCCGCAGTCGCAGGGAAGCCAGCTGAAGGCGACTGGGCACGAGCGCACCTGGCGGCCTTGGTTCGGAAGGAATGCGGGACGCCTGGTCGCCATGGCGAAGACGGCAGTCGGCTGCGGATACTGCGGCTCTCCGTGGCGGGCTGGAGAGGGGCCAAGCACAGAGTGAGGGCAGTGATGCTGTGAGGCGCGGTCGTGGAAAAGCACTGCGAGAGAACGACAGAGCGCCGCCCGCTGCTACCGTGGGCCGGCTGCCATTAATCTAATGCACTCTCCACAGACCGGCACCTCCGCGAATGACATTAGACGGGTCTAAAATGGAGGCTGTCTTTGTGCTCGGCATACAGCACCATCAGAGATGTCACCGGCCTTGTAGAGCTTCTAACTAATACTCCTGTAGGGTCTTCAGTAGCCGCTGTGTGCTCCATTGGCCCAGAATGGAGCACATGAAAGTAGAGGTAACCAAAGGTGTAAATCATTTTTGACATCCTGGACAAGTTAACGGTGTCCTTCAGTAGCCAGTTTAATCTTCTGCATTCCTAAATGCAACTATGTACATTTCGGGGGTTTGAGTTAACATTACCTTTCACTTTAGTATCTCTCAATTCAGTGTCGTCTCTTCTTCACTCATTGTATTGAGAAAGGAAAAGCTGACCAGTTTCACAGAGAGTCAGCCTGTTGGCCTCATGCAGCTTTATATTTGGTTGTATTTCATTGGTGGCAGAACATAGGCTCTAGAACATTGCGTTCTTCATATGAGCGAATTGGACCAGCGGCTTGCTCGGGAACATTCCGGAATGCGTCCTGTTGACTTTAATACTCTGTGGGGAGCAAAAGACGTCATTCCGTTTGGAGAATCAACCAGAGCTATATTGGTTTTACCCGAAACGTAGGCTGCATCAGTACTGACTCGCAAAGTCACTATTTTATTCAGTTTCAGTATGATTGAATTTCAAGACTAAAATACTGAACTTAATTTTTTTGTTAATATGATCAATATTCTCTCATGAATGATATGCTGATGAATATATTAGTATTTTTTGTAATAATAAGTTGTAATTATTTGCTCTCATATCAAGGAGCACATGGAGTATATTTAGTTGGAACAAGACCAGGTTAAAACCTAGTATATGGCTGGACTGAACCGGCCGTGGTCCCAGACATGTGCGGTGTAACTTTATCACTCAGTCAGTCAGTCAGTCAGTCACAGACATTCGCGTTTGTAGGGCTGGCCCAGCTGTTGCGGTCCAGCCAAAAAAAATATCAGGGATTGTACCCTGAGAAATAGTATAGCCTACCAGTTGATATAGCGTATTCAAGTTAACTTAATGTATACCTTTCTTATTTGGTAGAAGAAAGAGCAAGCAACACATTTTCATTAACGTGTGTGCCATTTCTCATTACGTTAGACAACAATAGAAGGCACTGGGAAAAGAGAGGCAAGCCATTTTGATCTTTTGACAGTTAAAATTACACTATGCCAGTAATGCACAATGAACTGCTCTAGCTAGCGGAACTTAATTAACCTCCATGAGGACAGAAACTATGGCTTCTTTATTCGATTACCTGATCCAGCTGAATGAAGGTAATTATATTAAAGGTGATTTATTTCCTGCTCTGAGCTCCATCCATGTTTGCCTTCATTGGACTTGAGCCCCATAGTGCCTGATTCATTGATATTTGCAGTCTGCAGGTTATGTGGTAAACAGAGTAAGTTTCTGAAAGATCAGTGGATCTCTGCTGATCCCATCTAGATGAGCACGACCCTGAACTTAACTCAGTGGATGTTTGTGGATGTGCTGGTTCTCATGTCCAGTTCTGCTGAATTGTGTTTGCTTGCTTCTGATTGGATCATTTTATTTCATGATCATCAGATTGACAAAGTATGTGGAGTGTAAGCAAATTGAGGGCTTAATCATTTGAATAGCGTATTGTCGATGAACAGTGGCTGAGCCTGCGATACGCGCCGCTGTGAGGTGTCATAGCTGTGAGGTGATATTGAGGGACAAGAGGTGTTTCATTTCCTGGTCAAAGTCACCTTTTCAAAATAGCTAATCCGTATTTGTGGATGAGTAATTCCGTTGCTTAACCAGTAAATAATGTATGAATAATTTGTATTATAGGAACAAACAACATAAGAGATTGGCAATCGAATGAAGAAGCTTTAGATCTTAGGGGGGAGGGGGCGGTAGGACTTTGAGGATGTTGTCTTCTGTTTGAGATGTTATCTTTTATTTGTGATGTCATCTTCTGTTGCCCAAGTGGCATCCCCTGGCCCTGTGGCAGATGTGGCACCAGATGTTCCATCTAATGGGAGTTGAGGGATTGGGAACAAGGGCGTGTGCTGAGTCATGGTTGAGTGGACATGAGAGGGCTGATGGTCATTCTCTCTCTCTCTCTCTCTCTCTCTCTCTCTCTTTCTCGTTCTCTCTTTCTCTTTCTCTTTCTCTCTCTCTCAACTGGAATTAGGAGGGCCGTGAGCATCTATCAGTCACTAAGGGTGTAGTGTTCCTATGTCCCTGCTGTGGGAGACACTAAGCTCCTATCTGCGTTTAAACCATATGCTTTTTTTCAACAGAGAACCTTGCAGAGCAGATTCTAACTATGTGCTCTAGCTAAATTATCCAATAGCTATGCAAGCTGAGGCCTTTGTTCATTCTAACCAGAAAAAGTCAACATTGCCCTTTACTAAGGGCACAAGCACAAAAGGGAGTGTTTTTGTTATAAAACAGGAAGATGTTGTGTCTTCATGCGAGAAAAATGTGGAGCTTTAAACTCTCAAGGACAGCGTAAATTATAAGGGCCCTTCCCGACTCCCCACATAAGTCCACTCAGAAGAGAGGCATCAATTGTAAAGCGCTTTGGATAAAAGCGCTAGGCTATATAAATGCAGTCAATTTACCAATTAAAAAAAAAAAAAAACTTTTTTCAGAAGTGGTGCGAGTGGCAATGTCATGTCGTCGATCTGATTTTGCTGCTCAAAAGCGGAGCTTTAAATGGTGCCTGCAGTTGGCTTGTCATGTTTGTGCTGAGACCGGAGGAACTGTGTGCTCTGGCGGTGCAGAAAGTCGGTCGCCCCCCCCCCCCCGCCCCCCCCCCCGCGAGAGCTCCTGACACGGCGGCTGTTGTTTGGCGCAGTTTGCCGGTGAATGGCTGCAGCCTTTGTGTGCTCCCGTGCACTGAGTGGCCTATTTAGAGCGGGCGGCGCAGCGGGCGGAGCGGCGGGCGGAGCAGCGAGCGTCTGCTGAAGCCAGCTGCACGTGCGCCTCACAAAACACCAGCTGACCTGAATGGGGGTGCCATGGAAACCGGGGACAGGGCAGGGGGAGGGGGGGGGGGGGGAGGGCGGCATGTGTGCTGGCACATTTGGGGCGATTCTGTTTCATTTCAGTGGATCGGAATGAGAATTTCGAGCGTTTCGCCGGACGGGGAAGGTCGATGTTGACGAATGATGCGGCACCCAGCAGCCCCTGGGAACTAAAACATATTGAAGGGATACTGCCTGCATTAAAGAGCAGAGCTTTCCTGGGCTAGCTTTTACAAGACCTCATAATACAAAAGGCTACTATGTTAGAGGGGCTCCACGCTAAACATCTTTTCAGAGGAGCACATGTGCTCCTAAATTGAAGAATTTGGGAGCACACTGATGCAGCCCAATGAGTGCTCCTAAATAGTTTTTTTCAGGTTAGCGCACAGCAGTTTTCATGAGCACATGCTCCTAAAATGGGAGGCACTGTTTGTAGAGCCCAGCTATTCTAGAAACCTCTAGATGAAGTGCTCAATGGCCTCTTCACCGGGAGAGCTGGAAGACTATTGTAGTGGTCTTCACGCAGGTGAGCAGTGAATGTGCGTTCACACAGAGGGAGGTGAGTGACAGTTTGTCCGTTTTCGTATAGGCGGGCGCGAGACTCAGGATAGTCCCGTGTGACTCTCCCTCTGACTCAGTCGGAGGTGCTCGGTTGGGGGTGCATGTGGGGATGGCTCAGGCTTACCCTTCCCCTGGGTGCTGCTGACTCATTCCCTGCGTCACTGAGCGAATCTGAGTCCCATGTGATAGCATAGGGTGACAGTGACTCCTGCTAAAACAGTTATATTAGCTCTAAGTTTCTGTTTACCCCTTTGAAGAGTAGGTTTTTTGGAACATTTTTTATTTCTTTCACAATTCTATGTCAGTGTTCTAGAACTCCATTTCTTTCAGTTACCCGCAGAGAGTGGTGACATCAGCTTTAGAATGTTCAGAGCACCTTTCACCTTAAAGGGTTCAGGAACACCAATGACACAAATTTCTCAGACATCTTTAAAGTGGAAGTTGTAGAAGACATGTATATATAAAAATAGACAACATTAAATCAGAAGAATACAGAGGCTTTCTCCCTATAGAGGCACATGGGAAATTAGCATGTTGGTGTTCCAGCAACTAGAGTAGAATGTGAGAATATTTGTGTGTGTTTCTGCTTGTCCTAGAATTAGAAAGGAATGACCCGAACCGCATGACATCATGGCCTCGATATGTTTGGAGACAGGTGTGGAAGTTTATGAGGGATATACATGGTTGTGCAGTTCTGGAACCTTTGGATTATAGCAACGGGGAAATGATGTTGTGGGGACGGGTATTGGGGTAAGACAAGGAGCTGGCTCTATCGATCGCTGCTTATCGAGGGGCGCGTGGAACGGGACCCCGGCTTGCCTTCGCTGGCTTTAACGCGTCAGAAAATGAGAGAACGGCGGGGAAAAGAGCAAGCCGCGCTCTTAATGAATCCGATCGGCGAGATTGTGTTTCCACTAAAGAGCCCGGAGAGCGGTGATATAGTAACATGGCGGGCTGTGTGAATGGACGCGTGCACGCAGAGAGGAAGCTGAAGTGTGGTTAGAAATGAGGAAAATAACTCTGCCCCCCTCCCAGAGCGGGGTGGTGTGTGTGTGTGGGGGGGGGGGCAACGGGGGCTGCTGTTCATAATGGGATGAGATGGAGGAGATGGAGGGCGGGGGAATGAGCGGAGGCGGCGTGGCGGGGGATAGCGAAGCTCAGCAGACCGCCGCGCGCTCCGCCACTGCGCCAGGCGGCGTCACGCTTTCGCTCGGCCTGATATCGTCACCTGGGGAGGGGTTTAGCTGCCACGACGCGCCTCGCTCGTCTCTGAGTGGGCAGCCTGTGTGAGATGGAGCCGTACGCGGGGGTGGGGGGGGGGGGTGTGCTGGGGGGAGGGGGAGCAGATGGGCTTTTCTCCCACTCAGTCACGAGGGCCTCCACGAGAGAGCGTGCATCACTGCGGCTGGCGGGGGCCGGGGGGGGGGAATAACGCCGCGGATCCAGAAAATGAGGCCGTTTTCGGCGTCATGTGG
Organism: Anguilla rostrata; assembly: GCF_018555375.3. Classification (NCBI taxonomy): domain Eukaryota; kingdom Metazoa; phylum Chordata; class Actinopteri; order Anguilliformes; family Anguillidae; genus Anguilla; species Anguilla rostrata. The sequence continues at coordinate 25,127,118 of NC_057936.1, read as the reverse complement.
AAGACCCGGGGGCTTGATCTGTACACGCTGGGCCGTAGTATGGCAGCCTGTAGTTTAGACTCTATCTTGGACATTAATGTGCTCTACTGTACACATGTAGATCCCAATGAAGACTGCAGTTAATTTTCTTCAATTTGGACCATTTAATGTTCATATAAGTGAATATATGAATATGTGAATGTCATCAATTTATGCAGATGTGAAATTCCCTTTTTTTCTGAAATGAGCTTTTAACATTTGTGTGTGTGTACTGTATATCTCATTGAATTTCATACTTACATTTATGAATGAGATGAATAGATTTTCTCTCCAGTCCTTATTGAACAGTCCTGTCAAGGTCTGTGGTTCAACCTCTCTTCGTACCTTGATTAAGTTGAGTGTAGATTCTGGATGAAGTCTATTTTCAGCCTTTTACAACAGCATGCTAATTAATGTTTCCTCTTGTCTATTTACGTTCTTGTTTTCTTTGAAAGACAATCTATGTCTCGTAAATGTTTGTTCCTGGTGGCATACATTTAGGTCCAGTATCCAATCCAGGTCTCATAGATGTTTGTTCCAGGTGGTGTACATTTAGGTGCAATATCCAATCCATGTATCATTGTTGTTTGTTCCAGGTGCCCTACATTTGAGTTCAATATCCAATCCATGTCTCATAGATGTTTGTTCCAGGTGGTGTACATTTATGTCCAATATCCAATCCATGTGTCATTGACGTTTGTTCCAGGTGCCCTGCATTTGAGTTCAATATCCAATCCATGTATAATAGGTGTTTGTTCACACATCTTGTATTTTCCCATTCCATGCAGTGCTGTCTGTAAAAGGACCCGTTGTTGTTTATAGTGATGTCTGTGTGTGGTATTTGAGCAGGTGGAGTGGCTGGGCCCTGTGTACACAGGTTGCTCACACACTGTTCTCTTTGTGTCTCTTTCAGAGTCCGCTGCGAAGAAGGCCTTCGTGACGGAGGTAAGGGCGGCGCCCGCTCAGCTGGGGCACGGCTCATCCCAGAACGCGTTCAGGGCTGGGCGTGTGGTGCGGGGCGTTCAGGGTGAAGCTGGTCCAGCGCGTACCCAAAGCCCAATTTAAACTTCCGTGTTCAGATGGCTTTCTGAAGCCCAATTTAAACTACTGTGTTCAGATGGCTTTCTGAAGCCCAATTTAAACTACTGTGTTCAGATGGGTTTCTGAAGCCATTAAACACTGGTTCAGATGGGTTTCTGAAGCCCAATTTAAACTACTGTGTTCAGATGGCTTTCTGAAGCCCAATTTAAACTACTGTGTTCAGAAGGCTTTCTGAAGCCCAATTTAAACTGCTGTGTTCAGATGGCTTTCTGAAGCCCAATTTAAACTACTGTGTTCAGATGGCTTTCTGAAGCCCAATTTAAACTGCTGTGTTCAGATGGCTTTTTGAAGCCTGACCTCCTTCAGGAACCATGCCTCTTCTGTTTAATGCAAGAAGGCCAAGTTCATAAAACTCCCTATTGCAACATGTCCGTTTCATTATTTTTATTTATAACATAACATAATGGCGAGAACAGGCCATTCAGCCGAACAATGCTCACCATTTTCCTGACTAAATTCTACTAAATTGTATTTGTTTGGTTGTTTTCATCCTTATTTGTCATTTCTACCTTCCCCATTAACGAATAACGGAATCTTTTTCAATGTTATGGCGCAGCCACGAAGACGAACTTTCAGTAATGCAGGCAGAATTAAAGAGCTGACTGCAGCTAAACGGTAATTAGCGAACATAATGGCCAGCTCCTGGGAGTAAACTGTAGGTTTTTCAGGAGTTAGAGGTGCCATTGCCCATTATTTTTCAGGTGCTTGTTTTTAATGTGGTCATGCTGTCAGCCATTTTGAAGATGAAACATAATACAGGTCTATGCATATTTAAAACAACATGGAAATAGCCTCTGTGTTGAGTAGAGCATGGACACATATTTGCTTTAATCCTAAAAAAGGGCTCATTGAATTTCTAAAGGTCTAATTCCATTTAGACAGAAATTCTCCCACCAAATGTGTGTTTGGGGTGACATTAGCTCAGGAGGTTGAGCGGTCATCTGGCAACTGAAAGGTTGTCGGTTCTAAGACACCTAACCAAAGAGCTGGTTTGGGCCTTGCATGGCTGCCTTGATCGATTGGTATGCGTGTGTGTGTGTGTGTGTGTGTGTGTGTGTGCGTGTGTGAATAGGTGAATGAGAGGCATCCATTGTAACGTGCTTTGTGCAGTTGTTGCTGGAAAATTTGCTAGATGAATGCAGTCTGTTTACCATTTTAGTGTGGCTGTATTGTTGTGAATGGATACAGGTCCTTATTGATGCTCCCTATTTAGATGGCCTCCTCCTCTGGACTGCCCGGCTTGGGCCCCGCTAAGAAGATCGGCCACAGGGGAGTGGACGCGTCCGGGGAGACCACTTATAAGAAGGTACCCCCCCCCCCCCCCCTCGCCCCCCAAACCCCGAACCAGCTCTGGAGCGGCGATCCAGATGTCCGAGTCGCGGCGCTAACGTTAGCGCTCTCTCTTCCCTCCCCTCACAGACCACGTCCTCGGCCCTCAAAGGCGCCATTCAGCTGGGCATCGGCTACACCGTGGGCAACCTGAGCTCCAAGCCCGAGAGGGACGTGCTGATGCAGGACTTCTACGTGGTGGAGAGCATCTTCTTCCCCAGGTGACTCACTGAGCGACGTGGTGCATGGCTGGGGGAAGGGACTCCTCCGCTATGGTGGTGAACGGGCTTAATATGTGTAACTTCACTTCAGGAGAGAGTGAAAGGCATTTATCGTTCAGAGGAGTATTTTATTTTAAGTTTTCAACAGGGGGTTCACAGACCCCTGGGGGTCCTTGAAGGTACTGTAGATGGTCCCTGGCCAGGCTTGAAAAGCAATGACTATATGCAGATTTGGGAAAATATTTCAGACTATAAAGCCTTTCTTAAATATGACCGTATTTAACTTAGGATGGGGGCCCCTGGATGCCCTTGTGCCTGGGTGAGGGCCTCTGGATCAGAAAGGGTACAAAACCATAGTGTTGAAGTTTAGACACGTGCCAGCTTTCATGAATAATGCTTTTTTTTCCCTATCTCAACTAGATGTGAACAGTATTATGTTGTTTATCATCCTCTATTATGTTGAAATTTTTGAACATAGGAGATAGTTTGGCGTGACAGCCAATGAGATGTCTCTCTCACTTTGAACCCCAGCGAAGGCAGCAATCTGACTCCGGCCCACCACTTCCCGGACTTCCGCTTCAAGACGTACGCCCCCGTGGCGTTCCGTTACTTCCGGGAGCTCTTCGGCATCCGGCCCGACGACTATCTGGTGAGAGACGGGCGCCACGCCCACTCCCGTCCTGTCATCTGTAGTGATATCGGGAGTGTTGACTGCATTGCAGGTATATCATAATTATGACCACTGTAAAACCTTCCTATAGCGGTGGTACATCGGTCTTAGCAACGTCTCATCACCTCTGGCTGTTAATGGTAAACTGGGCCTCCAGTAACTTTGTGGTCTCGTTAAATTCATGTCTGCTAATAGCTATAGCAGCTGGGCGTGTTGATAGGCCGTGGGCCTTGTCGATAGGACCGGTGCGAGTCCACGGACCGGTGTCTGGGGACCATGGTACTAGAGCAAGGCCAGTCCCAAAGACACTCCCTGCTTACCATCTATAAGCGACACTTACTGTAGCAGCTATAGGCATGCCAGGGACTGCCAGCTTTGACATTGTTCAGATTCTTAGAGGGCGGTTTGCAGAAGTGTGAAGTATTTGACACATGCTTCTGACTATTCCCCTGCTTGCCGATGTCCCATATTTTCTGTTTGAACCACCAACGCAAGCCTCTGCCTTTTACCTTAGGCCTGCACCCACCGAACTGAAGTGATTGGTTATGTCCTGGAAGTGGGTGTGCTTATGAACCATAGTAGACGACTATAAGCCGGGCACACAATGCTAGAACACGGCAAGAAGTTGAGGGTAAAAGGGCTTCCTGAGGTTGGGAAATGTAGTCCTCCAAACATGAGCCCCTGTGAAGTCTGTGGAGGTGGGGTTAGGAGGATTTGGTAAATGAATCATTTCAGTATCAGAGCCTCTACAGGCGCTGGTGGGAAGCACCCGCTGTGTCATGGCCTCTGTCCAATGAGCTCATCCCCCACAATGCATTACCAGCCTGGAAGTGAGATGTCCCGCGATGCAGCCGGGCGGTGGCAGCAGCGGCTGTGGTGGGACAGGGAGGGGGGGCGGGGGGACTGCCTGCCTGCCTGCCTGTCCCACCCCATGAGCAGCAGCCTGTCTCACCCCATTAGCACTGAGGCTGAGGAGCGTGTGTGAGTCACCCTGCATCGCTAACAAAGTCAGCAGTCTGGAAGCTCCATCTGAACTGCAGTCATGAGGCAGTGGCTTGCTTGTGTGTGTGTGCATGCGTGTGAATGCGCGTGTGTGCGTACGTGTGTGTGTGTCTGTGTCTGTGTGGGCTGACGTGTGTTGTGTGTATGTGTATTTCTGTCTCCATGCATACGTGTGTGTGTATTTCTTTTGGCGTCAGTATATGATACAATTTCTATTTAGCTGTTGAGGGTGTGGCGTGACCCCACATCATGGTCCTTCCCCTCTCCCCTCTCCCCCTGTCTGTCTGTCTGTCTGAGAACACGCAGCACCTGCGACCTCACTGCACGCATTACACAATGCATATTCTTCATGCGCTTGTCACGCTCTGTCCAGAACAGTGCTGCCATTACTTAGCATCGCCATCACTTATGTGGCACTTGACGGCTTCCTTTTCATTGGGTAATATTACACGGCTTCTGCTCTTAAACCCACAAGCGTTCAGACTGAGACGCGGTGTGTGTGTGTGTTGAGTTCCCCTCGGTGGAAATAAACACCCCGGGGCGGTGTGTTTGAGTGTGAGGGGCTCAGGAGAGGGTTCGGGGAGGAGGTAGGGGGCGGTTCTCTCCCCTCATAGCGTGGCCTGTGGGGCGGCGGTGTCACGCTGGCTTCGTTTTAACGGCTCTCCTCGGGGGCCTGAAGGCGAGACTCGCGCACATTGCTCTCCCGGTCCCCGTAGGACGGCTTCTCCACCCTGCCATCTCGCCAGGACCCCCCCCCCCCCTCCGCTTCCCGACACGTACCCCCGCCGCGCCTCGCCTGCCGGCTATGACTTCATTTCCCCACCCGGCGCCGTATGAAAGGCTGCTTTGATTAACGCCTCTTCCTGTGTGAAAAGTGACGCGCGTCGTCTCCCGTGCAGTTAGGGCGTAGACAAACAGCCCGGCCGACGTGCTGCTCACGTTGACACAGACTACATTTCCGCGTGAGCCAATTAGGTGCAGAGGAATTTTGCTACAGGTGGGGGGTCTGAAACTGACCGGTGGGGGGTGGGGGGCGTGTTCTCGCCGTTGCAGGCACGTCCCGCCAGTTTTAACCCGTCGGTTTGTCCTGCTGCAGCTCCTCCGGCTGATCGCGTGTGAGCTCGCCTCCCGCCGCTGATCCGTGACTTATCCAGACTGCGCGGCTCTGTCTCTAAGCTCGCAGTATCTGCCCTGCACACCCCGCCCGGCTCCAGATGGAGATTAGCACACTAATGCCCTTCTTATTAAGCCCAGAGAGGGAACGCCAGCCGCCCTCCTCGGGAGGGTTTTTCAGATTAGTGAAAATGAATATGAAAATGTGCAGACTTGTTATATTTTAGATGGAAAACACTTGAGAATTGTAGAAAATATGAAATGGTTTGAAGCGTGTTGTGTGAGGCCCTGGCCCTCAGAGAGTGATGTTATTTTCACGGTGAGTGACTCTGTCTCTGCGTTTCCTCAGTATTCCCTCTGCAACGAGCCCCTGATTGAGCTGTCCAATCCGGGGGCCAGCGGCTCCGTCTTCTACGTCACCAGGGACGACGAGTTCATCATCAAGACCGTCATGCACAAGGAAGCAGAATTCCTGCAGAAGCTGCTGCCTGGATACTACATGGTGAGCTCTGCCCCAGCGCACCTGCCTCTCTCCTTCTCCTCTTCTCCCTCCCTCTCTCTTCCTCTCTCCTTCTCCCTTTCTTCCTCCCTCTCTCTCTCACTCTTTGCTGCTCCCCTTCACTCTAGCTCTCCATCTCCCTTTCACCATCTATCCCTCTCTCACTCTCCATTCCCCTTTCTCCTTCCCTCTCTCAGTCTCTCCTTCTTCCTTTCTCCCTCCCTCTCTTGCTCTCTCTGTTTCCCCTTCACCATCCCCCGCTCTCACTCTCTCCTTCCCCCTTCACCCTCCCTCTTTCCATTTCCCTTTCTCCTACCCTCTCTCACTCTCTCCATTTCCCTTTCTCCTACCCTCTCTCAGTCTCTCCTTCCCCCTTCACCCTCCCTCTCTCACTCTCTCCATTTCCCTTTCTCCTTCCCTCTCTCACTCTCTCCTTCCCCCCTTCACCCTCCCTCTCTCACTCTCTTTATTTCCCCTTCACCATTCCCTGCTGTCACTCTCTCCTTCTCCCCTTCACCCTCCCTCTCTCACTCTTTTGTCACTTCTCCCTGTGCTTTCTCTCTCACTCTTTTTTCTCTACCTCCTGTCTGTCTTTCTCTTTTTGTCCCGGGGCTCGGTACGGGGATAATGGCGGCCATGTTGAGCTTGCCGCCGATGCAAAATGGCTTTCCTTCATAAATGCCACTATATGTATGTTTTTGTGTGTTTTTTTAAAGACCCACCTCTCGTAAAGGTCGTTCTCTTCTGTGACCCGGCCGAGCCGCGCGCTTTAGCCTCGGTCCGCTTCAGACCGGTTTAACCGCTTCAGACCGGCCTCAGCCCGGCCTCAGGTCAGGAACGGCGCGGGGAACCGTGCCGGATTAATTCCGCCGGTCGCGCTGGAAGCGGCCGGTCGAACCGCGACGCCGCCGTAACGGCTCACCTTTCTATTTCAGACGGCGGTCCGGGGCCCGTGGGGGGGCCGTGTGGACGTGAAGTCCGCAGGGATTAATGCACTGAGCCGCGTGTCCCTCGCCCTGCGAAACGCGGCTCTGGCGACCGGGGCCTGGTCATTTACACTGACCTCCCGCGTGACTCCGCCTCCAGAGCAGGCGCTTTAATGGGACCGCAGCGAGGGGATAAATTCAGCCCCACGCCGGGGTCAGGCGCCCTGCCCGGGTGAATGAGCACAGCCCAGCAGCCTCAGGAAGCCATTTATCACTTCATGTCTTTTGCTCTGTCCAGGTTATGAACATCTGTCCACTTCATGTTTCTCTCTCTCTCTCACTCTCACTCTCTCACTCACTCAATCACTCACTCGTTCTCTCTCTCACTCACTCACTCTCTCTCTCTCTCACTCACTCTCTCACTCTCTCTCTCTCTCTCTCTCTCTCTCGTGCTCTCCCTGTCCTAGCCTTGGTCCTCCTCGTTCTCCTCACGCACGCGTGTGGGGTGAGCTTCTTACAGCAGTGCTCTGGCACTCGGACGGCAGGACTGCCGTCTCTCTGTAGGCTGTCCTTCTGAAGGCCGTCGTCCCCAGAGGTGACCCTCCCTGTGGCCCCGTGGCCCCCTGGCCCTGAGAGGCCTGCAGCTGTGTTTACCCTCAGCACACTCTAACACACTCTGCCTGCGCCCGTTAGACAGTTAACACAGGGCCCTCAGGCCTTCGGCTTGGTTTGAATGGGCGTGTGGGGTCATTACACTAATCGGATTGGGCATAAAGCGATCGGTCAGTTCACATTGTCCGCTGATTGGTTAATTGGTAGTTGGATGGATCGTCGCCATGGTGTTTGGGTGAAGATTCACAAAGGGCCGATGGACTTGTCAAAGCATGAATGTGTAGGAATTTGGTTAATGGCAGAAATGCATTACCCAGAATGCAATTCCTAAATGCTTACGGTGCAAAGGGGCAGCTTCCATTTCCAGACCCTGTGATAGAGATAAAGCTCATTTTTTACTTAAGTGAAGCCCCCTTTGTGAATGTACTATTTAATCCGGTAAATTGTCTGGTTTTGTTTTGGAGGGTATTCTTAATTGCATGGTGTTGTTTTGGCGTGTGAATTCACATATTGCTTCTCCTGGTATTGCTTTGCCTTTAGGATCTATATGAATATCCACTGCTAACTTGCACGAATGAGGACAGATCTGGTGACCTAACATGTTGATTGATTTAATCTCATGGATGGGTGATTTTAATCGACCAAGGCCTTTTCATAAACAGCTATTAATGGTGTTCTTGTATTTCTGTGTACGTGGCACATTTTTTTCCCTATCATAAATTCCACAGTGCAGTTGTGGAATCTTTTAGTATTCACAAGGCTCTTCAGCATAGCCTTTCATCAGTAATTTATGATAAATGGAAAATAACAGTATAATGTGAGCTTCTTACATATTAAAATAAGTATCAACAGCAGATCACTTTACAGAATATTTCTAGTTTGAGGGACTATTTTTATTTCTGAGGTGAATACATTTAATCAGTATCATTTGGAAGGGAGGATTTTTTCGCTGTCAGTAACTCCTCGCTTTGTCTCTCCTCCTGTTCCAGAACCTGAACCAGAACCCCCGCACCCTGCTCCCCAAGTTCTTCGGGCTGTACTGCGTCCAGTCGGGGGGCAAGAACATCCGCGTGGTGGTGATGAACAACATCCTGCCGCGCGTGGTGCGCATGCACCTCAAGTACGACCTGAAGGGCTCCACCTACAAGCGCCGCGCCTCCAGGAAGGAGCGGGAGAAGGCCAAGCCCACCTTCAAGGACCTGGACTTCATGCAGGACCTGCAGGACGGCCTGATGCTGGACACCGACACCCACAGCGCCCTGGTCAAGACCCTGCAGAGGGACTGCCTGGTAAGGGGGCGGAGCCTGAAGGCGCCCGAAGCTCTGCACACGTGATGGAACGTTCTTGAGTGAACATTCTAATGCTGATGTCACAATCAGTGCTGGTAACTTCTAGAACACTGGCTTGGAATTCTGAAAAAACTTTCCAAAAAACATACTCTTCAATGGGTTAAGTACTGGATATACATTTCATTATTTTTCCTGTGAACAATAATAATTTTTAAACTAATAGAACTATGCTGTGTGCTACCTATGTTAATAATGGGTGGGCCTCATGAAACCAAAAATGGTTGGCACCATTGTGAACTGCCAGAGACTCACTGAATTGACGCAATCATTGCATTCTGCCATGGAGAACAACAGCACTTTATTAGTACAGATGAACCAGTGACAGCACTTGGAAGCTTTCACTCATTATGAGATTCATGAATCATCGCTCAAAATCCATCACTACTATATGCCTTTTTCTTTTCCATCTCCAAGGCAACAGCTCTTAACTTTCCCACTGAACTACAGTAAAGCCCCTCCTGATGTTCAGAGACAGTACTCAGAGGCAGAAAATCCAGGTTCAGAAAGTAAAAGTCCTGCCAGGCAGTTTGTTCCAATCTGGATTTGCTAATTAGCCCATTAAATGGCCCAGTTCTTCAGCCAGGAGGTAAAACTAATTAGCAGAATCAGCTGGCTGAGTTCATTGGTGGAAGAAACACATGGCAGGAATTTTACGTTCTGACCCCTAGACTTTCCAAACTCTAGACTGTGCCGTGCGACGGTGCGTTTCAGGTTCTGGAGAGCTTCAAGATCATGGACTACAGCCTGCTGCTGGGGGTGCACAACCTGGACCAGGCGGAGCGGGACAGGCAGACCGAGGGCTCGCCGGGCTCCAGCGACGAGAAGAGGCCCGTGGCCCAGAAGGCCCTGTACTCCACCGCCATGGAGTCCATCCAGGGGGCCGCGGCCTGCGGCGAGTCCATCGACACCGACGACACGTGAGTCGCCGTCCCGCCCGGAGGCCTGGGTCCAGCCCTTCATTACCAATCAGTTAACCCAGTCATCTGCATTCCTGGCCCTGGTCCAGGCCGGTCCTCGTTTTTGTTTTCGCCTTGATATCAGCAACCAGTTCAGACCCAAGAGACAAGGTTAACTGTGTAATCGACTGCTTTAATTGATCAATTAAGTGCCGAGTAGTAACTAACCCAGCAGCCCACCAGGACCAGGAATGAAGATCACTGATTTAACCATTTAAGATACTACTACAATACCCACAGGTGACTGCCATTTTTAAAAAGCAATGTATTTTCCACAATATGAAACAAATACTGTGCTTTTTGGTTAGTAGTGTGTCTTGTGGAAAACCCAGGGATCCACAGAAGTGTTTTCAGATTGCACCGCCATCTAAAATGTTTTCAGAACGCAATTTAAGATACAGTTTTTGACCCAGGTCTGGTCACTGTTCCGATAATGCCACTTACCCCCCCCCCCCCCCCATATGCTTGGGCTGGGAATGTGTGGTGCGCTGGACGTGTTCTCAGCCGTAGCCTCACACCCGCAGTAGACGCTGCAGTGAAATGAATGTCCGCTGCTGTCTTTCTGCAGAATGGGCGGCATCCCTGCAGTCAACAGCAAAGGGGAGCGTCTCTTGCTCTACATCGGAATCATCGACATCCTGCAGTCCTACAGGTAAATCTGCCACTGCCATCGACCGCCTCTGCTCATTTACTCTCCAGGAGAGCGACTGCCCTCACTGGTAATAAAACATCTTGTCTGCGTAGCGCGGTGATATAAAAGCAATAGGCATGGCTTTAACGTGTTCGTGTTTTATGCTTGAAGCCACATGACTTTGTGCTGTGTTTGTTGTAGGCTAATAAAGAAACTGGAGCACACATGGAAGGCTCTTGTTCATGATGGAGTGAGTAATTCATTTAATCTTTTTTAACCCCCACCCCACAATTTAGCCTATAGTCATTGCTAAGACTTCCCACTGAAAAATGCCAAAGTGTATTTTTTTATACTCGGATATACCCTCACTCTGATACGGTATGGCACCGCCTATGTCTCGCCTAACGGTTCTGAAAAATAGACTTCCAGGCAGACTGTGGTGGTGTGGCTCAAGAGGGGCGGAGACTTTGAGATTGACACCCTCCAGCTGGGTTTGAGTAATTTATCGTGGGCCGCGGGGCAGCGCCCGTCTCGGCCCCTGTCTGGCTGCGGTGTGAACTCTCGCCCCACGGGTAACCCCACTCCCTCCCTTCATTCATTAATCAAGCAGCGGGTGCCGATTCTCCCGATTCAGAGCCCCGGCAGGCTGCCGTAAGAGCGGCTGCCAGCCTGTAAGCGTAGCTCATGAGCGTAGCACTGTCCTGAGTGAGACGCTCCGTTCTGAAGCAGCTTGGGTTCCATCTGAGGACTCTGTACTGAGGACTCACTCTCTTATGAGGACTCACTGCCTTATGAGGACTCACTCTCTTATGAGGACTCACTGCCTTCTGAGGACTCACTCCCTTCTGAGGACTCACTCTCTTCTGAGGACTCACTCTCTTCTGAGGTCTCACTCCCTTCTGAGGACTCACTCTCTTCTGAGGACTCACTCTCTTCTGAGGACTCACTCTCTTCTGAGGTCTCACTCTCTTCTGAGGACTCACTCTCTTCTGAGGTCTCACTCCCTTCTGAGGACTCACTCCCTTCTGAGGACTCACTCTCTTCTGAGGACTCACTCCCTTCTGAGGACTCACTCCCTTCTGAGGACTCACTGCCTTCTGAGGACTCACTGCCTTATGAGGACTCACTCTCTTCTGAGGACTCACTCCCTTATGAGGACTCACTGCCTTCTGAGGACTCACTGCCTTATGAGGACTCACTCTCTTCTGAGGACTCACTCCCTTATGAGGACTCACTCCCTTATGAGGACTCACTCTCTTCTGAGGACTCACTCTCTTCTGAGGACTCACTCCCTTCTGAGGTCTCACTCCCTTCTGAAGACTCATTGCTCTCCTTCACCCCAGTAGGAAGCACACTGACGCTGACCTGAGATACAGGTTCCTTTACCCAGCTTGCTTGCATTAGGCTGCTCTCTGTTTTGATCCGTGGCGGCCTGTGTTCCGCCGCTCCTCACCGCCGACCTGCAGCTCGTCCCCCCGCCGCTCCTCCCAGCCGACCTGCAGCTCGTCCCCCCGCCGCTCCTCCCAGCCGACCTGCAGCGTGTCCCCCCGCCGCTCCTCCCAGCCGGCCTGCAGCTCCTCCCCCCGCCGCTCCTCCCAGCCGACCTGCAGCTCGTCCCCCCGCCGCTCCTCCCAGCCGACCTGCAGCTCGTCCCCCCGCCGCTCCTCCCAGCCGACCTGCAGTGCGTCCCCCCGCCGCTCCTGCCGGTAGTGTACACGCCGTCCCCCCGCCGCTCCTGCCGGTAATGTACACGCCGTCCCTAGCGGCGCGGGCGAGCGCCAGGCAGGAGCGCGTCGTTAGCGGTGGGATCTGGGACGGAGCGGCAGGTGTTTAATTATGCATTGAGACACGTGTACGTCTGCAGCGCTCTTCTCCCGCGGCGGCGCGTCGGGCGGCGCTCTGAACGAGCCGCTGGAGCCCGGGACGTTAGCGCCGCGCCGTTTCTCTGAGCCGTAGGAGCTCCGCACCGTGAGCACCAACGAGACCCCGGCTGCACTGACCCAGCGTTTAACCTGACCCAGCATTTAATCTGACCCAGCATTTAATCTGACCCAGCGTTTAATCTGACCCAGCATTTAATCTGACCCAGCATTTAATCTGACCCAGCATTTAACCTGACCCAGCGTTTAACCTGACCCAGCATTTAATCTGACCCAGCATTTAATCTGACCCAGCGTTTAACCTGACCCAGCGTTTAATCTGACCCAGCGTTTAACCTGACCCAGCGTTTAACCTGACCCAGCGTTTAACCTGACCCAGCATTTAATCTGACCCAGCATTTAATCTGACCCAGCGTTTAATCTGACCCAGCATTTAATCTGACCCAGCATTTAACCTGACCCAGCATTTAACCTGACCCAGCATTTAATCTGACCCAGCATTTAATCTGACCCAGCATTTAATCTGACCCAGCGTTTAACCTGACCCAGCGTTTAATCTGACCCAGCGTTTAATCTGACCCAGCGTTTAACCTGACCCAGCGTTTAATCTGGCCGGGCTCGCCCTGCGATCTTAACGCACTGATACACTTACTATGGGCTGTGAGTCTTGTGTAAGTTCTCTACCCGTACCATGGCACTAATGGCAGTTTGCCTATGTCACCGGAGTGAAGTGTGTTCCCACAGGCGTGTTTTTAAACGCACGCTCTCCTTCCCTTAGGACACGGTGTCCGTCCATCGGCCCTCTTTCTATGCAGACAGGTTCTTCAAATTCATGAGCAGCACCGTCTTCAGGAAGAACTCTTGTGAGTACCTAGATGAGTACGCACACACACGCACGTACACACACACAGACACACACACGCACGCACACACATGCACGCACACACACACACATGCATGGGCACAAGCACACACCATACACACACGGGGACACACTCACAGACACGAGCGCGCACACACTCACACACGCACGCACGCACACACATGCACGGGCACACGCACACACACATACACACTCACAGACACGAGCGCACACACACACACACACACACACACACTGATTGGATTGTGTCCCAGCCTTGACCGTTCCTCTTGCTGTTTCTGCAGCTTTGAAGTCCTCCCCCTCTAAGAAAGGCCGAGTGGCGCTGACCGTGCCCAAATACTCGGGTCCCGGGGCAGCCTGGTCGGCCTGCCAGCTGCCCTGCGACCGCGACGACAACATCTTCGACCTGCGAGGGGCGCGCAGCTTCCCCACTCTGGAGGACGAGGGTGAGCACGGCACACAGGGCTCCATTTTAAACTGGGACAGGGAGCGATGTATAGCTTTTAACCATCAGCGCCAGTCCCAGCTAACCCGAATCAACTGCATAATTACTGTGCCAATCTGTCCAGCTAGTTCTAGACACTGAGTGAATCTTATCACTGGGTGATAGAACTCTGTCTTTCTCTCCCTTTCTTCCTCTCTCTTTCTTTCTTTCTTGCTCTCTTTTTTTTCCCTCAGGTCGGCCAGACCTCCTTCCCTGCACCCCTCCATCTTTCGAGGAGGCCACCACAGCGTCCATTGCCACCACGCTGTCCTCCACCACCTCTCTCTCCATTCCAGAGCGCTCCCCTTCAGACACCTCTGAGCACCCTCGCTACAGGTACATCCCCACACAGGCGCACACACACACACACACACTCTCACACACACACACACACACACACTCTCACACACACACTCACACACACACTCACACACACACACACTCACAAACACACACTCACACACACATACACTACAACACACACACTCAAACAAAACACACACACTCGACACACACACACACACATACACACACACACACAAAAACACTCACACACACACACACACACACACACACTGCACACACACACACAAAACACACACACACACACACTGACAAAAACACTCACACACACACACACACACACACATGCACACTCACACACACACACACACACTCTGAACATCCATACACTCGTGGAGAAAGCAGAGCTCCTCAGTGTTTCTTTCTTTATTCTGTAGGAGGCACACCCAGTCTCTAGGACATGAGGGAAGGTAGGTCTCTTATGAACATTTATAATGTTTTTCATTGGTTATAAACTGCAGTATGTTTGCTGTGAGGCTTTATATAATAAGACATTGAGGGCGAGTGCATGTCTGTGTGTGAGTGTGAGTGTGCGCTTGTGTGTGTGTGTGTGTGTGTGTGTGTGTATGTGTGTTTCTGCCGGTTGACTACACTCATCTCCTGCTGCGTGTGTGTGGGTTTTGGAGCAGGACGCATGTGCAGGAGGAGGAGCAGCAGACCATCACAGTGGAGGTGGAGGTGAAGAGACACGACAGCGAGCCCTGCATGGCTGCTCCCCAGCCCTCTCCAGAGCCCAGGTAACCACACCCCCCTCCGTTACCCCACCTCTACCACAGCCCTGTATGGCCCCTCCCCAGCCCTCTCCAGAGCCCAGGTAACCACACCCCCCTCCGTTACCCCACCTCTACCACAGCCCTGCATGGCCCCTCCCCAGCCCTCTCCAGAGCCCAGGTAACCACACCCCCTCCGTTACCCCACCTCTACCACAGCCCTGCATGGCCCCTCCCCAGCCCTCTCCCGAGCCCAGGTAACCACACCCCCCACCTCTACCACAGCCCTGCATGGCTGCTCCCCAGCCCTCTCCCGAGCCCAGGTAACCACACCCCCCTCTGTTACCCCTATCTACCACAGCCCTGCATGGCCCCTCCCCAGCCCTCTCCAGAGCCCAGGTAATCACACCCCCCTCCGTTACCCCACCTCTACCACAGCCCTGCATGGACGAGGTAGAGCACTGCTTCTTAAACATTGTTAAAATGATTTTTTATATCGGCGACCCAAATTTGAAATTTATTACCTTTCAGGGTCCCGTCAAATACGTTTATTAGTATAGTCTAGAGAACTAGTGACTCAATTTGGGACCCACCTCATACACTCCTGTAACATATTTTGGCCCATAGATTACAAAAACACTGGCATAGAGAAAACAGCCCAATATCTCACACACTCAGGACAGCAGAGGAATTAGACTGGAGGGCACTTTTACCTCCATTTGCATTATGGGACCTGTAGTCCATTGAGTAATCCAGATGGACGCTGCATAAAGTCATTGACGGATAAGCTGACTGTATGTAGAGCGGCAGAGTAATTAGGTTAAGTGTGGGCCAGGAGGGGCTGTGGGAGGTAAAGCAGACTGAGCAGAAGCAGGCCGCTGTAAGGTTGAGTGACAGCCGTACAGACATACGCCCCAAGGCCATATTCAGAAGCAGGGAGGGGGCACGGGCTGGGGGGGGAGGGGGGGTAGAATTTGCCATCTGGCAGCCCTGTCGTACCAAAGGCATCTCACTCGCTGCTTTCTTATTGTTGTGCGATATTCTTTACATAGCAACGGGACCCCAAGGATACCTGACTGGCCCTCAGCCAATCAGGGCAGGTCTCAGAAACGCACTTTAAGAGCGGTGCTCTTAAATTTGAAGCACAAGTCGTCACACGCTTGAGCTGAGAGAGACCCAAGTGTGTCATTAGTGTTGACCGTGTGCTCTGTGCAGTAGTTCACCTAGGTCACCCAAATCCAGCCGTTCCATTGTAGTGATTGTCTTGAGCTCCTTTAAGACGGTAATGTGCCTGGGCAAGTTAAACAGCCACACGGGCTGAATACGCCAGGCTCAGCCTGAGGTGTGTGCGTGTGTGTGTGTTTATATGCGTGCACACATTTGCGTGTGTGTGTGTGTGCACCTGTGTGTATGCTTGTGTGTGTGCGCATGTTTGCGTGCACGTGTATATATGTGTGTGCGTGCATGTTTGTGTGTGTGCATGCTTGTGTGTGTGCATGCTTGTGTGTATGCATGCGTGTGCATGTGTGCGCGTATGTGTGTGTGTGCGCGTGCGTGTGCATGTGTGCGTATATGTGTGTGTATGTGTGCGTGCGCATGTGTGTGTATGTATGTGTGTGCGTGTATGTGCATGTGCGTGCGCATGTGTGTGTGTGTATGTGTGCATGCGCATGTGTGTGTATGTATGTGTGTGCATGTATGTGCATGTGTGTGTGTGTGTGTATGTATGTGTGTGTGTGTGTGTATGTATGTGCGTGCAGCGAGTTCTGACGGGCCCCTGCGTCTCTGTGTCCCCAGCGAGGTTCCTGAGGCGGCAGTAGCGTCCTCCGCCACCCCACCGCCCAGCCCCAAGGTGGTGGTGGAGCCCGACACGAGCAGCCAGCTGTCCGGCTGCGCCAGCCAAGCCTCCGTGGAAGAAGGGGAGGACGTGCCAATCACAGACATCTACTTTGTAAGCCCCTCCCACCTCTGAGCCTGATTGGAGATAATGTATCTTTAATAAAATGACTTCATTATCTAATTCTTATGTAATATCACCTGGCAAACCTGTTGTTGCTGGTTATAGCTAATTAAATATTGCCCCAAAATACACTGTATATTCTCCAAACAATAATATGAATGATAATATGCCCAACCCTGTTCCTAGAGATCTACCGTTCTGCAGGT